>NC_064818.1:42819410-42827854 GCF_023721935.1 Panthera uncia
CCACCTCATGAGAGCCTGTTGTTAAATTCTCAATTTTGTGAGCCAGGTATTAAACACTGCCCCTGTCGATTAAATTATACAAATTTATAACTGAACAAATGATATTACGAAACAAACTGATAAATACGCCAAGCTCACCACTTCCTAATTCTCTGCTGCATTTTACTCTTATCTATGTTATCAATGTCCATTGTGCCTGAAATACCACGTAATGGCACGTCACGTCTTCCCAACTCAACACCCGGTGACATCATGGCGCTCCAACTCAGCCACTGTGGGAGTATTTACACCCCAGGAACCAGCAAAAACTGTAAATCAGGGTTTCCTGTTTTCTCGGAGAGCTGCTTGTTAAGCATCTACCAGCACAGCACTGCTCCCCAAGCTCACACACTGTCACTGCCCACTCACTGGCACGCGTGCTCACATACCTGCACCCACACTCACCCATCCACACATACACTCATGCCCACACCAACACATACCCCCACGGCAGCACTCAGCACACATATACACACGCATGCACGCGCACACATTCACACACACAACGCACTCCCCCCTCTTACACACACACCAGCATGTCATCTCCCCTAATGTCACGCGGAAGGTCAGAAACCACACCCACGCCCCCACAAGACCAGAGGCTGCTCTGGGGATGAAGGATCGGAGCGGCACATCCTGCTGGCCCCGGTCTCCCCCAGCCTCCTCGGGGCCCGGGAGCTGACTCCCCCAGAAGGTGTCCGTGCTCCACCCAACTCCCCTCCCCGGGCTGCCTGGCAAGCAGAGGCTCGGCGTCCCACTCTGGTGCCTCACTTTGGCAATTGCAAATAAGTCGATGGTATAATCAGTGTCCAGTGGAGGCTGGGAGCCCTGCAAGGAGGGATAACATGGCTGGATACCCCAACCCAGGCAGCCAGGCCATTCTGGGAACAAGCCCATACAACTCCACTTTCAAAACATGCCTGCTAAATCCCAAAATTAAACCCACATCTATATTAATTAAGAGCCAGGATCCGCAGGCCTGATAGGACTGCCGGTCCATCCATCACCAGCTCATTAACTCCCACCAGAGCCTCTCAGGCCAGATTACAAATGGGACTCAGGGTGGGGGCCAGGGGAAGCAGGGTATTATCCTGAAATATAATTTGAACTTTCCTTCTAAAATACCATCCTCAGGCTGGTCCATCACACATCCACACCCGCTGGGGCCACAAGCAAGGGCTGGACTGTGGGGCCGTCCATCACCAGCTGCCAGAAGGCTCTGGAAATGCCACGGCAGCTCGAGAGCTCCAAAGAGGATGGGGACGACTGGACTAACAGTATGATCAATGCCAGTGGGACAGGCCACAGAGACAGGAACACGACTGCCAGGGTCCACGCCAACTCTGCTCCTCTTCCCAAGGATAAATATCTCCCCACTGGGAGTGCTGGATGGAGAGGAGGGGAGCAAAGTCCCAGTTAAGAAGCACCTTCCGCGTGCATCCCCATGTGCTCTCCTCACAGCCAGCCTGTGAAGGCTCTATTCTTTACAGATGAGAAATCTAGAGCCCAGAGAGCTTCCGTCACTTGAGTAATAGAGGCTGATCCAGGCAGATCTGACTCCACCCTACTCTGCTGCCTCCAGGAGAGCAAACACAAGAGAACGTGGATCCCCAGGGACCACAGTCCCATTCTCCAGGAAGACCTGTGACTCCCATCTGACTGTGAACTGGCCTCAGTACCCAAGGGGGTCCATCCCAGCAGCAGGAGGTGTCTCTGGCCAGTGGCCCAGGATTCTGAGTGTCTCATCCACCACTGCATATGCTGAGCACCACACACAGTGCTGGCATATAAGAGCAGCCCAATAAAGCCACATGGGGAAAATGTGTGAATTAACTAATGAAAGGCAATTCTCTGTCCAGAGGTGGAAGCTAGACCCAAGAAGATCCCCCTGGATTGCAGCAGAAGCCATGCAGGGGCTGGGTTGTGAAGCCGATGCAGAAGGACTGGCAGGGTTGCCATTGTAGGCTGTCTATGGCATCATCTCCAGGAGCAGCAACCACAGAGGATGTCCTGACATCTCCCCATCACATCGACCACCCAGCAACCCCAGAAGGGCAGTTCTATCATTGTCCCCATTTTCCAGATGGCAAAACTGAGACTCAAGAGAGGTAAGTTCTAGAGCCATGATTCCAAAGAGTCCCTGCCCTTAGCCTCGGCTTTATGGGGACACTTCTGCCATGAAAAGCCCCTCGTTGATAGCCTCCTTTGCCTTCCAGGAAAACCAATAATCAAAAATAAACCCACACTCTGCCCCGTGTCTTCATCCCAGGCCAGCACCACAGGCTGTACAGTGCACTGAAGGCTGGGGACAGCCCTACGGTGGCCCTAGGACCTGGCCCCCCGAGACTGAGCTGAAGGTTCGGCACCCACATTATCAGGCTCTAGCGAGCCAGGTCGGCGGCCAGTCTGCTATTCTCTGCAGCAGGGGCCAGGCAGCCTCCACCAAATGGGCTCTTTCACAGCCCACAGCTGCCTTTTCACCAACCTTGCAAGGGCAACTGGAAATGCACATTCCGATTCTGAGTCAGAGTTTTCATTGCGATCATAGTGATTTTCAGTTTAGAAGGAAATGAGCACCCCAGAAAGCATTTAGAATTAATCCTAGCATTCTGGAATAGCAATAAAACCCTGTTAGGAATGAAATATTTGCAGTTTATCACAAGCCCTGTCACCAGGAGAAAAGAGAGATCCAATTGTCTGTTGGTTGGCATGGGTTCCTGGGGCTGTCAGAGGTGACAGAGCTCCTGCAAAGCTCCCCCTTCTCATCTGCACTCCTTGCCCTTTCCCTCTGACTACATACATCAGCACAAGCGAGGGACAGGTTAACAGTGCCCAGGAGTCTCTTGTGGGAGGGAGCTGCAGACTGCGGGAGGGAGGAGAGCCGTTTGTCTCCTGTGGGGCTCCGCTATGTGCCCTGGAGGCAGGTCTGAGGTTCTGCTGCACAGAATGCTGGCCTGGGGAGGATGGGAAGGTGGGGAAATAATCAGCGAATGAGGATAGTTCAAGGCCTTCAAGTGTTTCCACAGCTGCTGATGGGTAGGACCAAGCTAGGACCAAGTCCCCCAGACACATGCTTTGGATCTCATGCTCCTTCTGAAAGCCAGGAGGTCAAAACCTATAGAATGCCATGCATATGCTGGCCTACTAACTCCTTTACAGAGACCCTCTGGCTTTCAGAGGACAGGACCAGCATGGGATCCCAGAAGGTAAAGAGGGGCTCTAAGGTGATGTGGTTATAACCACAACACCTGCAGCAGTGGGGACAGAAGCTGCCCAAGGGGCCTGTGTTTTACTGAAATTCACAAGTCACCTTCTCTTCAGGGTCCTGACCAGCCCCTCCTCTCCCCTAGATGATACCATTCAGTCCCATGGCTTCCAACACCATCCGCACCTGACTTGTATCATTACCCTGGACTCTGCCAGGATTTCCGAACTCACCTCTTCACTTGGGAACAGGCATTACAAATGTAATCCAGCCCAGAATGAACTCCTGGCTTTCAATCTCCACTCCAATAAATATCACCACCCACCCAGCTGCTCAGGCCAAAAGCCTGGGAGTCTTCCTGGAGACCTCCCCTTTCCTCACTCCTCACCTGCAGTCCACAAGATAGTTGAAACCCAACCTCTCCTTGCCTCGCTGGTCCATGCCAGCTCCTCTCCCAGATTCTGACAGCCTCCTACCCGGCCTCCCTGCCTCTACACCCAGACAGTGGTTTCTCTAAGCATGAAGCAGACATGTCTCTGCTCTGCTCAAAAACCCGTCAGTGGCCCGATAGCATGCTCAGGATGAAACCCCAGCTCCTCACCCAGGACCTGAGAGGCTCCACATGGCACAGCCCCTGACCTCATCTCCAACCCAGCTTCCTTCTCCTTTCTCTACCCCCTTTCCTGCCCTGCGGCCACACAGCACCACCCCCACCCCTTTCCTTTCTGAACACTGAGAGCTTGTTGCCACCTCAGGGATTTCGCACCTACTGTTCCTTCAGCTGGGAACAGTTTTATCTTACCCAGTTTTTATCTCACTGCCTCCTTCCAAGCACCGCGGTATCGATTCACATGTCGCTTCCTCAAAGGGACCTTCCTTGAGCCGCCAGCTGGCCCCTCTCACCCCTACCTGTCACTCTGCCATACCCCTGCCCCTCTTCCTCATAACACCTCTCATCCCCTAAAATGATCATCTTCATTGATCAGTCCTCGTGTCATCTTCCACTGTGTCCCCAGGACCCACAGCAGTGCCTGGCACAGAGCAGGCACTTTGGGGACGTTAACTAAAGGCCCAGGTAAAACCTAGGGGCAGCATGCTGCAGTGGGAAGAGCCCACGTTTGGAACTAGACTGCTCCGGGTTTGAAATCCGCTCAGCTCGGTGCCTCCTGGCCACATGGCCTTGGACACATCACTTCAAACCTTTCAAGGCAGCAATTTTCTCGTCTATAAAATGAGAATAACAATACCTGGAGGAGTTGATGCCAGGATTAAATGAGATAGCAAGTTGTAAGGCGTTTGGAATGAACTTTGCCAACAGTCACTATTTTTATTCATACCAATAACAGCAGATGTGAAAACACCTAAGTGAAAGTGGAAATTGGAAAACTGACAGGTGAGCGGGGAAAAAGGAAAGGCATGTACGTCCACCAGCGTCCACTCTGCTGGCCCGGGGGGAAACCACGGAGATGAATACGCATGCGCGCTGCCCTCAAGCAGCCGGTGGGCCGGGGGAGAAGCCAGATGTGGAAATGCTGTGTCACGAGGCCAAATTAATAGCCACATTGGAGGCACACGTGGCAGCCACGTGAGCACCAGGGAACGCCCCGCCTCTATGGAAGGCCTGCCGCAAGGGAAAAGCATGGGTGCACAGCTTGTGGTCTGCCACACCGATCCCTCTTCTTCTGGAAACACCTTCCTGCCCTTATTCTGGGGAATGTCTCCCTACTCTCCCCCAATCCTGCAGTTCTACGGGAGCTGCCAGCCAGAGCCCCCTGTGTCCCACATGCTGGTTCAGCGGCAGGCACGTGATCCAGGCCAAGCCAAAAGAGCTGTCCCCGACTTTCTCTAAGTGGAACCAAGAGGGATAAGCACTCTCACGACAAAGCTCACTCGCCATGTGAGCTCAGGGGGTGAGAGCTGCCATGTTTCTTGCCAGATGGAGAAAGCAAGTCTGAGGGAATTTGCCAGTGTGCCGATGGAGACACAAAGGTGGGGAGAAAGCCCTGACCATACCTAAAAAAAAAAAACTGGCTTATGTAACCATGGGGGCTGCAAGTCTGAAATCTGTAGGGCAGACTGCAGGCTGAAAACCCTCATGTAGCAGCAAGGCTGCAGTACTGAAGCAGAATTTCTTCTTCCTCAGGGAAAGTTCTGGTCTTAGGGCTTTGCAGTTGATTGGACGAGGCCCACCCAGACTATCAAAGATCATCTCCTTTATTTAAGGGCAACTGATGGTAGATGTTAAGTCCACCTACAAAACACCTTCCCAGAGACACCTAGATTAGTTTGACTGAGAAACTAAGTATTATTGCCTCAGCGAGTTAACTCATAAAACCAACCACGGCAGGCGTTAGGAAGAATATCTTTGAGGAGGCAGTCAGGGCAGTAAATACTGATGACATTTTCAAGACACCTGGCTCTGAGGGGCTATGGGAGCTTGGAGAAGAGGCAAGATGGATGGCAGAGAAAGGAGCTAGGTTTCTCCTTGCCCTGTGTGGATGGGGGAAATGAACAGGAAGGACCTGAAACAAGGAAAGACTGAAATTACAAGAAACAGAGAAACTGATCTGACGGCAAGGCCCCTGAACAGAGCAGAGAGGATGAGCCCGGGGCAGGGGTGGGGGGGGGGGGGGTGGGTCTCTCATTATCCACTGCATCAGAGTGACAGCCAAAATCTTCACAAGCAGCCCAGCATGGAAATACATGCTGGAACAATAAATGTGCTCCAAATCCTCACCACACCCTCACCACACCATCACCCCAATGTTGTAGATAAGGAAATGGAAGCCCAGAGACATTGAGTGACTTAATCAGGGTCCCATCTCTAGGAAGCAGGGCTGTGGACCTTGATACAGGAAGGAATGAGGAGGGGATGGGGCAGATTCTAAATACTGTATCCTTCTTGTTGGGACACCTAGAAACCTACACAGAAGCCCTAAGACCCTCTGCCTTCTCTCCAGCTGAGCTGGAATAAAAGGAAGTTTGCCCTGAGGCCCAGGGCCCTGGAGCCTCTGAAATCTCTCCTAAAGAGGAAGCACTCAGCACAGATCTGAGCAGGACTCCATGCTCTGCAGGGTCCCTCTGTCAGACAACACAGACACACAGTAGGTCCTTCAAGAAACCCAGTATCCCAGTGTAGAGGCCATGGGGCAGGGAGATGACCAACCTTTTTCTCCTCAAAGCACAACTGGTGGCTTTCCACCTGCATGACTTCCTCCCAAAGGCAGCTCAGAGTGGGGACACTTGCCAGTGACTTAAGTCCTTGGGCCACTTCTGCCGTCCCCATGGAAGAAAGCAGGCAAAAGAGCAGGGACTGAAAGTGAGGTTACCCTGGGAAAAGCTGGAATCTGCCCAATTTATAAACGCTAGTTGATAGCAGGCAGTCAGTGAAGGTGTCCATTATCCTCTCCATCAGTATCAGTGGTGAATATCAGGGGGACTGCCCGCTGTGGACAGGCTCACAGGGGTGGTGCATCCTGACCATCGGGGCAGCCTGTCTCTGTCTGACTCCCAGCTGCACCCACAGGCTGGCTGAGTGTCTCCCCCAGAGGGATACTGTAGCCCTGGAGCATGGACCCCAAGAGTCTAATAGTTAACAGTTATTTCAAGGGGCCCATCCAAGCTGAGAGTGTTCCTGGGACTTTTACTGTGTCATGTCATGCCACCCCCAATTTATCCAGTGAGCTAAAGAAGATGCTGCCTCACCAGTCCTCCCTCTGCCATATTTGTCCCCTGGGCAAATATGTTCACAAGCCCCAAGGGCCCCTGGTTCCTTTCGAGAATAATCCCCAATCCTTGACCTGAACTGAGCCTGGGTGTGCTGACCAAAGAAAGGCCTAGCCTTGGGAGTCCAACAGCCCTGGGCCTCAATCTTGGCTTCCCCATCCAGTGGCTGAGGTGCCTCTAACCTCTCTGAGACTCAGTTTTCCTGCCAGTAAATCCACTGATTACAATAAAAGAGCGAATTACTCTCTGGGGTTATTGTGAAAATTAAGTGGAAAATGCCAAGATGTTGTACAAATGGCAGCTACAATGACCATCACCAGAAATTCCCCGTCCCAGACTCACCCACCTCCTGACCCCCCAGAAAGCAACATGTATGATTTGCCCCTGCCTGCTTTGGCCTTCAAAGGCACCCCCAGTCCTGACCTTTCCAAATTCTCTCTGAGCTGCAGGACTCAGTTCCATCCCCTCCTGAAATGATACAAAGGAGCATGTGAAGTGCTCAGAGATACAACAAAGGTGGGAAGCTGTTCGATCAAATGCAAAGCAAAAATCAGGGGGATCTGTCTCCCAGTCAGGCTGTGAGCCACAAGAGGACAGGGAATGGGTGTTCCATAGATAGCCACAAGCCACAAGTGGCCACTGAGCACTTAAACCATGGCTAATCCAACTGAGAACGGCTGTAAGTGTAAAACAGACATCAAATTACAAAGGCTTAGTACAAAACAAAGAATATAAATGATTTCATTAATACTTTTTTCTGTTGATTACATGTTGGAGCAACATTAATGAACTAAATGAATACACTGAGCTAAATGAAATATCTTAAATAAATTTCACCGGGATCTTCTTGCTTCTTAAATTTTAAATTATACATGTGGTTCACATTATATTTCTGTCAGACATCCTTAGGCCAGAGCCTTGTCTGCCCCACAGGACACTATCTTGCTCAGCATCGCTGGTCGGCATGCTTGGAAGAGAGGCAGGCTGGTACAGTAATTAAGTCAGCCAGGGTTCAATATCACACTCCACCCCTTGACATTAGACACTTCGCTGAATCTCTCTCTGCCTCTGTTCTTCATCTATGAAGTGAAAATAATAAAATAGTAAGCTCATAGGATTCTTAAAAGAACTCAATGAATTAATACCCATGTAAAGCAAGCAGATAAGTAACTAGCATGTCCTAAGTCCTGAACTGGCTCTATTAACACTACCACAATCCCCTTCATCAACATCACCAGCAACGCCACCACGATCACCACCACCATCCTCACCATCACCATCACCATCACCATCACCACCATCACCATCACCACCATCACCATCACCACTGCCAGGACCACCATCACCACCATCATCACCATCACCCTTGCCACCACCACCATCACCACCATCACCATTACCACCACCATCACCATCACCACCGTAATCATCACTATAATCACCACCATCATCATCACTACCATCACCACCACCA
>NC_064818.1:42827954-42920707 GCF_023721935.1 Panthera uncia
CACCATCACCATCACCATCACCACCATCACCACCACCATCATCACCATCATCATCACCACCATCACCACCACCATCACCACCATCACCAGCACCCGCACCATGTGTGCCAAAGCACACCTGTCCATCTCATATGGACTTCAATCTCTAAACTAGGGTATTGGTCAGGCTGGGTCTGATTTCCATCCTGAGGGCCCATTCATAGGTATATACTAAGCCCAGTTCTTGCTGCAGTCCCTGAGTGAGGGCAAAGGTACCCTGCATATGCCACTGTGTGCCTATCCTCTATCCCTGTTAAGCAAACTTCTCCAAAGCATACATTCCGTCTCAACCATGTGGAATTCCCAGCTTGGTCCAGATCACCTACTCTGCCCCTGCTCTCCTGGCTGCCATGCCTTCTGCAGGCCAACCCTAGCACTACCACTCTGCAGCTACCCTTTGGGAAAGCTGACATCAACGGCTTACACAACCACGCCACGAGGAAGGAAGTTTGATGTGTACCTTCTGCCATTCAGAGGGAAGGAAAGAATAAGGCATAGTCAACAAAACGTGTGAAGACAGAGTGGCCAGAAGCTAGCAACCTGCTAATGGTCACCACTCTCAAGCCTGAGCGCCTGCCCAAAGCTCTGCTCCAGACATCCTGAGCAGTGAGAAGCTCAGCAGTAGCAGCCCCCAGCATTACAGGGAGAAAAAAGCCATCTGCATGCATTAAGGGCCTGCTATGTGCCAGGAGCCATGCCCTACCCATTTAGCCTTCAAAACAAAATCCTTCCAGGTGGGAATAAGCACCCTCATTTTTTTAGATCAGTAGCCTGAGGCTCAGAGAGGTGAAGTAACTCACCCAGGCTCACACAGGGCATAAGTGAGAAAGCGAGGAATGGAATTTAGAGGAGTCCAGCTCATAAGCTTTTCTCTTAGAATCGTGTAGTCTATTGTCGAAGTACACACTCACACACTGAGAATCAAAGCCTCTTATTCTTAGAGGCCAAAGCCTTCAGCGATTTCTCAGCATCTGTTTGGAAGTTCTTCCCAATGCTCAAGATCCAGGGAGTTCTCGTTAAGAAGTGTCTGCCCAGCTGGTTCTCAGGAAAGCTGTGCCTCCATCACCGGCCTGCCACTTCTCAGCTATCACTACCAGCAACGACAGACAGTCTGACTGCATGAAACCTGAAAAAAGCTACAACCACACAAAGCCCTCTTCCCCTGGCCACCTGAACTAGTAACCCAGAGAACCTGATGTGGGCCATGCCCCTTGCAGTAAGAGATGGCATGAGAAAATAAGCTGATGCCAGGGAGTGTCCGAAGAGAAAAACAAATTCTGGGCCACAGTCTGAGATCCTACCACATTCAGGTGGCTCTGGAAATGTGAAGATTTTTATGCTCAGATTTCTTTTTTTTTTCCATCAGATTTTTTAAAATTTAAATCCAAGTTAGTTAACATATCATGTAATAACGGTTTCAGGAGTAGAATTTAGTGATTCATCACTTACATATAACACCCAGAGCTCATCCCAACAAGTGCCCTCTTTAATACCCATCACTCATTTAGCCCATCCCCCACTCCCCTTCCAGCAACCCTCAGTTTGTTCTCTGTATTTAAAAGTCTCTTATGGTTTACCTCCCTCTCTGTTTTTATCTTATTTTTCCTTCCCTTCCCCTATGCGCATCTGTTATGTTTCTCAAATTCCACATATGAGTGAAATCATATATTTGTCTTTCTCTGACTTATTTCACTTAGCATAATACACTCTAGTGTAATCCACATTGTTGCAAATGGCAGGATTTCATTCTTTTTCATCGCCAAGCAGTATTCCAGCGTGTGTGTGTGTGTGTGTGTGTGTGTATCACATCTCCTTTATCCATTCGTCAGTCAATGGACATTTGGGCTATTTCCATAATTTGGCTATTGTTGATAGTGCTGCTATAAATGTTGGGGTACATGTGCCCCTTGGAAGAGGGGAGTAGGAACACTTGGAGAAGTGACTCGGTCTGAGAAGTTGAGCCAGGACAGGCAGCTTATAGGAAGGGACGGCATTTGTGAAACTTACTCTGTGCCAGGTGTGGGGGCAAGTAGTTGACATGTGTTTGCCCACTGAGCACTCCTGGTTCCCATGAGAAATGCCCTAAAGCCCATCACACCACACACACAAGAACACTGAGGCTGAGACAGTACCCTGAGCCAGGAAATAACCTCTACAGCTGAGGCTGGGACCTTGCGGGAGGGTCGTTCTAGGGCACAAGTGCTTGAGGGGGTCTCCAGGAGGGCTTGTCTCTGCATCGGCCAGAATTCACCTTCCCAAATGTACTGCAGACCTCTCAGTGGAGAGGCTCGTGAACGGGTCCTGGTGGTCACGAAGGAACCGAATCGCGGAAAGGGCCGGGGGTGGGAGGGATTGATAACAACATCTCTATCCACTCAGAAACCAAGAGGAAAATGAAACAGAAATTACATCCAGACCCTTCCTGCTAAAACCAAATCAATAGAGAAGGCAGAAAAACAAGTGTGTTTTATTTTCTACGAACGTCCAATTGTCACACTCTGTTTACAGAAGGAAAATGCTGGTGGCCACACAGGCAGCACTCAGGGCAGCTGGCTGAAACCAGACCTGTTCTGAGGATGGCAAGACATAGAACGAGCAGTGGGGCTGGGCCTGGATGAGTTTTTTGAGGGTGCAATTAGCACTTCTAATTGAAATTAAGTGTTAAATAAACGGAAGTGTGTTGGTATTAGCAATTGATGCAGATGGCTCCCAGGGTCCTGGGCAGCAAGGCCCAAGGAGATAAAAGGGAAGAGAGTGTGGCCATCACAGGGAGGGACTGACCCAGGAACAGAGACACGAGAACAGGCCATCTTCACTGTGTCCCTGCAGAGGGTCCGGGAACCCTCACCTTTCCTGGACCCAGGAGGAGGCACTGATGTACCTGCAACGGTGACTGACTAAGAGCCCAGTCTGCCAGTTTCCAGCCACGGCCCCTTCAAGAAGCCATGAAACCAGGAGTGTCTACAAGGCGAGATAGGATGGCAGTGTCGAGCACACCCCTCCTCAATGTTCCTTCTCAACTGTCCTACAGGGTCATCAGCAGGGATAGCCAGAAAGCCCCAGGCCGGCCAGGGCTGACTAAACCTCACAGAGCTCCCACACAGGACCAGGCTGTTCCGTGCGGGGCAGGGGTGCAGAAGGAGTCACTTTCCACTGCCCCAAGTCTGAGGCCTGCCCTCCCCAGGCCCCCCAGGCTGCCCAGGGTGAACGGAGGGTGGGGACTGAGATCAGAAGGAATGTGGATTCTGCATCTCAAGGGAGAGATTGCCACTTTCCCAATACACTCATGGTATCTCAGCCCACAGGCCTGACAGCTTCCTTTGGGGCCCTGGACGTCCTGTTCTGCTCTTCCAGCCACAGCCACAGCCCTGCTCTGGCTTGCAGGGTCTCCATGCTTCTCCCAGCATACCTGCTCAGTCTGCCTTTGGGGCTCAGCCGCCTCTCCCTGCCAGGGGTCAACCTTATCTCATCTGCTCCTCCCCACCCCCAGGCTCCAAGGCCACCGTGCCCCTGCTCTGCCAGGAAGCCCAGCACCGAGGAAATCCATATGCTCTGCTAGGCGGGTGGGGGCCCCAAGCCAGCACCTGCCTTGCCCCAAGCCTTCCTACTCCATACTTCTTAATCTGCACTGCTCCACAGGTGGGCAACCTTTCAAAGACCAGGGAGGTGGTTTCAGAACAGTAAAGTGGTGTGCCCCACGCCCCTCAGCCTGGAGTGTGACAGAATTTGAAGTCACACCAGGCAGGCAGGTGCTGCCTTAGAGCTTCCCTGCTGACATGCAGGCAGAACCGGGTGCTGCCCCATGGACCCAGAGCTCCAAACCAGCTTTCTTCCGTCATCGGTCCTTCCCATAAAATACAGCGTCCGAGCAAAGCCCCTTCCTTCCCCATCACCCAGACCCATCCTCGCCCTCTCCAGGACCCAGGGGCGCTTCACTTCTCCACAGCCCCCCACACCCTTGCCCACCCACCAACACATGCCCAGCTCCATGTCCAAACACTCGACGGCTTTACGCTTTTGAAAAAATGGTCCCCAAGACCCTTCTCATGCACAAGAATCCCTCTGTTTCCAAAGACTGGATTTGCAGAGCTGGGAATGGAAACTGGGGTTGCACCACCATAGGCCTTACCTAAAGTAAGCTCCTGAAAACAAAAAAAAGTTGGCAGGGTTACGTTTGTGTGCTACAGCTCTTTTCGCTGGGGGCATCCAACTACCCTTTGTTTTCAAGTGATACGCAGTCTGCTGGCTGCTGGTTACCTGGTCCTGTCCACACCTGGAGGACTCACGCAGGAGAGGACGAAGTGGGTGCCACACCCGCTGAATCCCTGCTCAGTGGCAGGGACTGCGGGGGCCACCTGTCTGTGGTCTCTTATTTAATCTTCTTTCTGCGGAAGTACGATCAACTCAGCTGCATGGGATGAGGGGATGAAGAGCAGAGGGGATAAGCAGCTGCTGAGTGACTGCCTTCAGTGTCACCACACTGTCCATCTCAGAGGGTGCTGGTGTGGCAGGGAAGGGTCTCCGGCCTGAGGCCCCTGCACCACCACACCAGCCCAGTGGGGGCCTTTTTGGAGACAAACCCCAGCAGCACTTTTGTGGACGCACCAGGCCAGGCAGAGTGGGAGGGACCGTGTGAGCTCAGCGAATAGATTACCCGCTTCAATTATTTTATCTAACGATGACATTTGTACTGTAAAAGTCAGCACAAAAATCAATGAGTTTTAAAGGACAAAATCTGGGGGAGGCTCCAGCCCAGCGACCTGGAACAGCAGCCCAGGAACCAGGAGGAAAAAGTCTTAGAACTGGGAGGAGAAGGAACTCCCAAGCTGCCAGAACCTGGGTGGGCCCACCTCCACCAGCCCCCTGTAGCAGAAAACAGAAAAGTCGGTGCTGAGACCCGGCCCTGGACCCTCAGCTTGGGACAAATACGTACTGAGTGGCACCTGCGTTCCAGGCAGCCTGCTCAACACAGGCACAGAGGGCAGTCCCTGCCCTCACCCAGCACAGCGGAAGAAACAAGATATGTAATGAAACTGATAACTGCACAACTACTATCAAACGAGAGCAAAGTCTGCTGGTCAGAAAGGTCAGGGAAGGCTTCCAGAGAAATGACTTTAAGATGACGTTTGGAGGAGGGGTATGCAAGGGAACAGCATTCAGGCAGATAGAAGAGTAAGAACAGAGGCTATGAGCTCAGTCTCCTCGAGGACCTGAGAAAAGCCCCTTCCTCCAACCCCCGGGATCCACATTATCCAGCCACTCCCCCGGGGCCCCAAGGGGTAGAGGATAAAGTTGGGTGTGCGGCCTTCCTCCTTGCACATCAGCAGCACAGGGAGGCCACATAGGCAGTGGTAAAGCATGGCTGTGCATGGTCCTAGAGGTTTGCTCTCAGTGCACATTTCCTGCTCTCCTTTATTACGTCCTGGGGGTGAGGAGCCCCAAGATGGACCGCGAACCCTGGAACAAGGTAAAGAGAAGCGATCGTGTCACATTGGCAGCTCGTGCTGTGTCACTCATGCTCAAGCTTCGTTAAGGAAATGCATGAGGAGCTCTAGTTCTCTGTGAAGAACAGAGGCCCAGGCTGCACCAAGGAGGAAGAAAAACAGAGCTCATGGGCTGTGCAGGACCAAGAGGCAGAACTGTGGCACTGTTTGCTGGCTTCCTGGAGACAGCGGGCTGGGAGAAGGGGGGAGACACAGAGCATCTGGATAGACCCTGACAGGCAAGGACTAAGAGTCAGAATCTGCTGGAGCCCGGGGGCTGAGGAGGTGCCTGGGGCTGGAATAGTTTACAAAGAGATGGACACAATTTTGAGATCGGGGTTAGGTAAGGTTGGGACTGTGGCTAAAGATAGGAGTTAGGACTGGGGTCAGTCTGAGGATAGGGGTAGGATGAGTGTTGGAGCTGGGATTCAGCAAGGTGAGTGGAATCCCTTCCTTTATTCCCAAATGTTAAGTGAGAGTCCATCGCATAGACCTCTTTGTACTAGGGGTGAATTGGAGGAGGAAGCATGGGGTAGGGGGAGTTCTGATGCAGAGGGGAGGTTCTAAGGCAGGGCAGGTACAGCTATGAGTTTCTGGTAGTCCTGGGAAGTGATACCCAAGCAGGCCCCTGGGATTTGGGAGGTGAGACTCACCTCCCTGCTCACACCCCCAGAAAGCCTGAGAGGTGTGGTGGCTCCCACCACACTCAGATGAGGTCTGAGTCACACTGTTGGACATCAGAGCCCAGGGAAATACCTGGGCTGGATGCTGGTAGAATTCTGAAGACTGGAAGAATGCTGAAGACACAAGAAAACATTTCAGAGCTCATTATGCCCAAGCCAACCACGGAGTAACCTCCAACCCCCGGACTGGCCTCCATAACAGGAGATGTATCGTTCTCAACTGTGCTTTTTTGTCACTCTCATCATGTAGCACCATTCACTGAGCCCCGAGGCCAACTCCGCTGACACTTTACATACAGTTTTTCACTTAGTTCTCACGAGAGCTCTGGAAGGTCCACATGACTGTCCCATTCTGCAGATGAGCACCCTGAGGTTTGGAGAGCATATGTCACTTTGTGTAGTCCCACAGCTGGGAAGTGTCAAGGCAGGCCCTGCAGCAAGGATGGCCAATGGCTGGCCCAAGAAGTTGGCTTGACCGACATTTAAAGTTTAGGTACGAACAAATACGCTATCTCTGCTTTCTCAACCCTGAAGGTTAAGTGTGACCAGAATGCAGTTTCTATCTGTCCCCACAGCCATAGCAAAGTTTTTTGCTGGGAAGTCTCTGTTTCCACGTTGTCTGTGGTAGTAGGTCTGCTTGGATCCTACCCCCAGCACCTCCTCACTTCTCAGGTAAGTCTGAGCCATGCCTCAAACGCAAAGTCCTATGTTCTCAGGCTCCCAACCTGCCTTTGTGTTGGGAACCTATGGGTGCCTCCACCTACCTACTGCAGGAAGGATGCTGGGGTTCTTCTGGCAAGAAGGGAGGCTGAATGATGAGTACCCCCTGCCAGCCCAGAAAAGGCCCAGGCAAGTGGGGCAGAAGGAGAAGACCCCTCCCCCATTACAGCACTGCAATCTTACCCACAACCCCCAGAGCCATGTTGTCGGGGAGCCCACAGTCATTCCACAGTCTGAGTGCTGGTTGGTCAGAGAACCAACATGGGGCTTCCAGTGAGGAAGAACAGAGGACCTGGCCCTGGGAGTGAATCCAGCTACGGGTGGAGGCAGACTGCTAGCCAGTTGGAATCTGGAGAGGTCCCCCCCTCCCTGCTCTGTTTTCCTGGGGATGGGCAGTGGAGAGGGGGCCACATAGGCAGCCTACATGCCTTCATATCTTCGGAATCTCTAAGGCAGCCCCACAAAGAGTACTTGTCCCCTCTGGAAGAGAACCATGACTCTCCCCAAGATGCAGAGAATAGCTCCCATAGGTCACACACACCCCTGTCCCTGGCTCTCCCCAAGGACACCAGAACCAGGCAAATGGACCCAAGGTCCTGTGGAGAGAGAGGAACTGCCACAGGGGTGGCAGAAGGGAGGGCTTCTCCAGAGCATCCTCAGTTCTGACCAACAGGCTGGGCCTGGACCATCCCATTTAGTCCTCACCAAGGCCAGGCAGGCTCCACAGCATTGTACCTGTTTTCCAGATAAGGAAGCTAAGGATCTCCTAACTTCTCCTCCTCACAGTCACTGTGGGGTCAATCCTCCCCAATCTATTCCTCAGCCTGAGGTTTTGGGACACAAAAGAGGGCTGACTGAACAATGGTTTGGGCCAACTACAATCTGGGCATCCTGCCTGAGCAGCTGGGGCATCTGTGAGACAGAAGACGCTACCTTCAAGGGGAGGAAAGATTCAGGACTGAACCACTGGGACCAAAGGGAAGTATGGGTTTTCAGGGAAGGAAGCGGCAAAAGAAGCCACATGGACCCCATAGCTTCTGAGCACACCGTTCAAGGGCACGAGCTGTCTGAGTATGGTGAGGGCAAGAGAAGAAGAGAGCAGTCAGGGCAGGCTGCCTGAAAGAGGCAGACATAGGCATCAGTGGTTTGAAATTCCTCACAGGCATGAGTGCAGCCCAAGAGGTCCAGACTCCACAACAGGCACCAAAGGGCAAGATCAGCCTGCACGTGGCTGGGCCTTGGTGTCGCTGCCTCAGGCAGTGTGGTGACTAGAGAAAAAGAACATGGGCCCTCAAGTCCAAGACAAATCTTTCCCCTGGCATTTATGGGCTGTGTGACTTTGGACAGAAACTGAATTACGCCGAGCCTCGGTTTCCACTTCTGAGAAATGGGCACAATGACACGTACCTCACCAGGCTGGTGTGCAGAGCCAGTGAGACAATGCAGTCTCGGTAAAGCAAGTTGTTCCTGCCTTTGTCCATCACATAGAGATGGGCAGGCCCTGCCTCAGCGGAAGTCTGTGTTCCCCTAGGGTGCATCTGAGCCTGGGAGTGAGATACCCCACCACTGGTCCCAAGATAATTGCCAGCACCCAAAGAGCCTACTGTTCACACAGCTGCTGAGGCAGCATCCTCCTCACATACTCCAGCCCCGAGGCAGCCCCAGCAAACCCAGGGAAAGCAGCAGGGGCAGTGGTGAACTGGTGAAGGTTTAACCATGGGCTCTCTGCAAGTGAATAAAAAGATAGATAGGTGATAGATTGATAGATCGATAGATCGATCGATTGATAGATAGATAACAAGTCCTTGATTCGCAGTGTTTGCAGACTTCCTTGGTGTAAATGCTTCTATTATGATCAATTTCAAGCTACCAAAGTGACATCGCCAAGCACAGAGTTAGGAAGCCAGCTGGTGGGAGCCACTTCCTGCGCACTCCTGCCTGGTGGGGGCGTCCGGGGGGGGGTATCCGCTTGTGCCTGGTTCTATTTCAGAGGTGCGGAGCAGACGCCACCAAGGAGAAAACAGGAGTGGAAACCAGAGAGACCCCAGGGGACGCTAAAGAGCAGTTGGCAAGGCCTGGTGAGTCAAGCAAGTCAGAGAAAAGCCAAATTCCTCCTAAAGTTTCCCAGCAGAGATCCAGGCTGCGGTTTCAGAAACATAGCCCCTCCCACACCGAGGAAAGGCTCCCATTCTAGAGTCAAAGTGCCACCACATCGTGCAGACGCCACATCCCAAAAGAAAGAGCCCAGTGGCCACCCATGCAACTCAGCCTGGGGCTCTGAGAACACATCTTCTTCAGGGTACAGTCACCTCACTTGTCCTGTTTGCTCAGGGCGCTGTTGGTGAGAGCTGGCAGGGGAGGAGAGGGGCGAGGAGGGGCCCATGCACGGAGCAGCCACCTGGCCCTCCGCTGCTGAGAGCAGTGCTGGGGCTCTCGCCGGGCACCCCTTTCCCACCATCCTTAATGAAAAGCAAATTTCCCAAGGCTCTGCCAGGAAGTTCCCAGGCAAGGCTAGGACTCAAGGGAATCAGGAAGCCAGCAGGCAGTGACGTGCAAGCCAGCACCCAGTGCCCCGGGACTGGGCTCCTGCACCAACTCAGCCAGAGCAGCGGTGGGCATCTGCTCCGCAAGCACTCACCCCGCCTACTGCTGCCCGCAGAGAGTATGGTTCTGACCTGGGCTCTACCACCCACGACCTGGAAGTCCTTGTGCACATCCCCCAGTTTCAGTTTACTCCCCTATAATGTAGAAATGACAGCCCTCCTCTCCAGAGTGTGAGTGACCTAGCACACTGCCTGCCTCCAGAGGTCCCTACCTCAAGAGATGCCCACATCCTGCCCTTTGATGAATGGGCCCACTCTCCTCCCTGGCAGGCAGCTCTTCTCCAGAAGGATACACGCCTCTGCTCCCCCAGGGCCAGGGGAGCCACAGAGAAGCAATCAGCAAAGGGCCCAGGGCTGAGCAAAACCTCGCCAGTGTCCTCCGTGCGCACACGCTCCGAGCACCAGAGGACAACCCCACTGACATGTTTGGTTGACAAAGAAGGAAGAGTCCTGCCCGAGGATGTGTCAGAGCAGAAGGGAAGCTATTTTTGTCCGTGTTCTAAAAGCTGAATGGATTACTGGACCCGAGCTTCCTTCTATTTTCAGTAGAAAACCAGTTATAAACAGCATGTTTACTCACAGGTTTTGCTCTTCACACAAGTCAGGAGAAATGTTTACTCTCCATCCTTCCGCCCCCTACTAATTAAGTGCTCTTGATTTCCCTGCCTTCAGACCTCCCATTTGGCATGTCTTCTCTCTGAGGCAGTGGTTCTCAAACTCTGCGGCATATCTGAATCACCCAGAAACTTTCACTAGTCTCCGTACCCTGTACCAATTACATCAGAGCACCCAGAGGCAGGACTCAGGCATTGACGTCCTTTAATTTTTTTTTTAATGCTTATTTATTTTTGAGAGAGAGAGAGAGAGAGCACACGAGCAGGGGAGGGGCAGAGAGAGGGGGAGACACAGAATCCGAAGCAGGCTCCAGGCTCTAAGCAGTCAGCACAGAGCCCAATACAGGGCTCAAACTCACAAACTGCGAGATCATGACCTGAGCTGAAGTTGGACGCTTAACCAACTGAGCCACCCAGGCACCCCCGGTGTTCTTTTAAAACCCCCAAGTGATTCTGATATGCAACCACTACTGGAAGCAGGCTTTGGCCCTGCCAAGGCAGCCAAAGTTTATACTGAAGGGACAGTACTCCTTTGCCTAAGGGACCTGGGGCAGCAGAAGCTGCTTAGACCTTCCACCCTGAGCCCAGGGCTTTGGTCAGCAAGCCTGAAACCCCAACATCAAAGCCAATTCTGCGGGTCAGGTCTCTCTCTGTCTCTCACCACAGTTTAATCAAGTAAGGAATTATTGAAGGGAGAGAGATAAATTAGGAGATGGTGAATCGATTAGATTAATTACTATTGGCTCTATACCTGTTAATGGAGGCGAGAATCTAAAGGGTGAAGCTGTACTGAGATTCAGATGTTCCCCTAAGTTCTATGACCTAAAAACCACTGCTGGGAAATACAGGACAGTCTAAGGAAAAAGGTATGAAGGAGAACAATACAAAAAAATACCACACTGCCCAAATACTGCCCAAAAAATTCTCAAGCTTCTTTAAGAGACATTTTTTTAAAGACCAAAACTGTGGAGAAATGAACAATATATTTTAGGGATACTTAGTAGGCTTTTTTTAAGTTTATTTATTTATTTTGAGAGAGAGAGAGAGAGAGAGAGAGAGAGGCGGAGAAGGAGACAGATTCCCAAGCAGGCTCCACGCTGTCAGTTTGAAGCCTGATGCGAGGCTCAATGCGGGGCTTGAACTCACAAACTGTAAGATCATGACCTGTGCTGAAATCGGACACTTAACCGACAGAGCCACCCACTCACCCCTGCTTAGAAGGCTTTTAATTCCAGACCAGAGTATGATCATTAAAACCCTGAGATGGTAATTCTGCCTAAACCACTGACTTCCAGAGTAATCATAGCATGATACGTATTAAACACTTCAGAAAGTAAATGCTGGAGGAAAATGCCCCCCCAATGATTTCAGTAAAGCACCTAGAATTATTAACCCTGCATGATGTGCTGGGCCCTCTTCTAAACACGTTGCACATGGTATATTATTTCACCCTTAATTCTATGATATGGGTGCATTTTTTTTTCAAACAGCTTTATTGATATATAATTTACATGCCACAAAACTCATCCATTATATGTGTACAAGTCAATGTTTTTTTTTAATTTCATTCAGAGTTGGGCAGCCATTACCACAATCTAATTTTAGAACATCCCATCATCTTAAAAAGAAACCTCAGTCCATTAGCAGCCACCCCCTGCTATAATCTAAACATCTGTGCTCCCCTCCCCCATGCAATCCTAATGTGATGGTATTGGGAGGTGTTTAGGTCATTAGGGTGGTGCCTTCCTGTAAGATCAGTATTGGGAGGTCCCTCAGTCATGAGGCTGGAACCCTCTTATGAGGTGAGACCCCACAGAGCCCTATACCCCTGTCTATCACATGAGGACAAAGCCAGAAGTTGGTAGTCTCCAACCCAGAAGAGAGCCTTCAGACACCGAATTTGCTGGCACCAGGATCCTGGGTCCACCAGCTTCCAGAACTGTGCGAAATAAATGTTTGTTGTTAATAAGCGACCCAGTCTATGATATTTTTTTATAGCGGCCTGAATTGACTGGGATACCCCTTATACCCCTCATCCCCACACAGCCCCTAGCACTCTCGGTCTCTATAGATTTTGCTATTTTGGGCATCTGGTATAAATGGAATCACCCAATAGGTGGTCTTTCATGACCGTCTTCTTTCACTTAATGTGTTTGAGGTTCATCCACATTGTAGCATTTTCCAGTACTTTATTCCTTATTGTGGCTGAATAATGCTCCACTGTATGTGTATATAGTGGTTGCTAGCATAACCCTCACTTTGCAGATGCAGAGCTACCCAAGGGCAGAGGATGAGTACATGCACAGCCAGGAGTCTGCCTCCAGAGCCTACCCTTAAGCCACCATGACCCCCCCCACCATAAAGTGCTGGCCTATTTAAGCCCACAGTATGACTCATTTTCCTGCAAAACATAATATGACTATATTATATGCATGTAATTTCGCAGAAGTATCCAGAGATAAAAGCAAGCTGTCTAGGAAACCCGATTGATAGTTTCCTGTTCTCATTAATAGTTGTTCGTTACTTATCCATTCATCCTGCCTGCCATCTGCTCCTCTCTAGCAGGCAAGTGATAACACCACCTAAGATTCCAGGAAAGTTAAGACATAAAACCTAAAATAAAGACAAGCAATATTCTTTGCATAACTACAGAAGGATTGCTATCATACGCTTTTATTTTACTGTATATTATAGAAAATTTCAAACATTGAAAATGTGTAAGGAACCCCCAGGTACCTCTCAGTGTCAAGTCCTACCACGTATACATTCAAAGAAATCTCCAACACCATATCCCTCATTTGCAAACATTTCAATTGTATCTCTAAAAGACAAGGGATTTCTTTAAAATACATAAACACCATGCCATGAGTACACCTGAAAAAGTGAAGAATCCCCTCAACATGTTCCAGTATGCAGTCAGTATTCAAATTTTCCATAAGCAGTATTTGTATGTTTTTTTTTCAAATCAGGATCTTGATAAAGTCCATGACATATGGCCAATTGGTGTATGTATCTCATGTATCTTGGGTCACTTCAGTCTCTACTTTGCCTCCTCTGTCTGCTTTTGTCCCCTAGAGCAGCACACCAATGTTCCCTGAGGCCTTTGAGAATCATGAGAAGTTCTATAAAGACGTGCACGTGGATGTGTGTATGGATGCACATATGTAGATAAAGATGTCAATATAGATACAGATACAGTGCCTCGGCATACTGATCTGGTTATGCCCTCTGTTTTTCTCTCCCCCTGTTCTTACTTCCTTACTCCCAGGGGGCATTTCCTCCATTTCCCTACCCCCACCGAAGCGGGGGGCGGGGGGGGGAACCTCAAGGAAATTGCTGCCCTTAAATTTGAGAAGATTCAGGGCTAGTCTTTCATTTCTCACTTCTGAAATTCTAGATGGATCCAGCTTGGGAGAGAGTAAGCAAATGCCAAATGCAACTAAAAAAAGCCAACTGGAAAGAGGGGAATACAGGATCAGAGAAAACTTTTGGTAAGAGGGACCAGGAGAGAGAAAGAGATTTGGAGAGGCCCACAAAGCCAGGCTTCCCTCTCCCCCCTGGTTTACCACCCACAGGCCACCCATCCTTCAGCCATCCTGCACACTTTTTTTAATGTTTATTTTTGAAAGAGAGGGAGAGACAGAGTGCAAGTGGGAGAGAAGCAGAGAGAGGGAGACACAGAATCTGAAGCAGGCTCCAGGCTCTGAGTTGTCAGCACAGAGCCCAACGCGGGCTCAAACCCACGAACTGTGAGATCATAACCTGAGCCGAAGTCGGACACTTAACTAACTGAGCCACCCAGGCGCCCCCATCCTGCACACTTGAGAGACCGCCCCCCAGAGGATAAGGGTCTGGGAATGGGGGACCAGGAGGGCCGTAGGCCCTGCCCAAGGTAGACAGGAGCTATTAGCAGGGGCAGTGGTGGCCATATTGCCCCCATTACACAGAACATAAGAGCATGAACTGACATGGAGATGGAGACAGGCATCATCTGAACAAACACTGATTAAGTACCTACCCTTCTCTGCCAAACACTGGAGATACAGAGATAAGCAAATGCTGGATATAGATGGACAGACCAATACACCAACAGATACAGACGGACGGAGGGATGCACACTTTCCAGATTGCTGCCCACACACACACTCACGTACATGTACATATGCACATGCACAAACTAGCTGCTAGATACAGAAAGAACTAGAGGCACAGATGCTGAGTACCCTGGGCCCAGTGGGGCAGGGGGAGGGGAGTGCCTAGAGCCACTTCCTGTCCAGGGCACCCACCCCCACCCCCATGACTCTGGGCTCTGATTCATGCTGTTCACTCTGCCACAAACACCCCTCACCGTGCCTCCTGTCCTCTCCACCTCAGACTCCAGGGGGCCCTTCTAGACCCTCCCCCCTCTTCAACTAACTGTCATCCCACTACACTGCCTGAAACTGTCAAGGACAGTCTTTACTTTGTCCATAAATGAACACACCAATGAATTTAGACACATCGATCCCAACCCTAATAGGAGCTAATGGCTTAATGGTCAGCAATGAAGGTTCTGGAAATTTGGGGTTGTCAGGCAGACCTGGTTCCTACACCAGAGCTGCCTCTCACGCACGAATTATGTGGTCTTGGATGAGTTGCTCATCCCTCCTGTGCCACAGTTTTCTCAACTGTAAAATCAGGTGATGATATTGCCATGAGCATGAAACCAGATGAAGAATGAAAGGTTTCCGGCACAGTATTTTCCACGGAGTAGGTGATCAATAAATGTTTCCTGAAGAGCAGCCCTGTGTCAAATACATCAGGGACGTCCCCAGCTGTCATGCCAGGAAGAAGCAACCTCAGATATAGCAAAGAGCTTCAGCCATCAGGAGCCCAAACCTGCCCTCCCCCCCACACCCTGAGCTCTGACCATCAGCAACAAAGGCAGCAGGCTGCCAGGTGAGGTCCTGGTGCAACCTGCATGACCAAAGAGCAGATACAAGATAGGGATACTAGCTCACACCCTCCCTAGCTGCCAGCCTTTGCATCCCTCCTGTGCCCTGGCTGAAGCCATGTGACACCCCAACACACACACATACACACACACACACATACACACACACACACACACACACACACCTTTGCAGGACTAAGAACCCACCCTGTGGGGATTCAATCCCCTGTGGGGATTCAAGCCCTCAAGCCACCTGGGCCCCAGGATCACGTCTTCCTGGCATGGAGCATCATACTATAACAGAAGCCTGAATGTTTTGCCATTAAATAGCTGGGACCTTGGGAACATTATATAATTCTGCTAAGCCTCGGTTCCTCATCTGTAATATGGGTACAATAATTCCTTCCTAAATGAAAAACAGACTAGATGCGAGAAATCCTTGTTGAATGAATGGGTGGATGGGTAAATAATCTACCCAAGAGCACAGCACATTAAACTAATAGTTGTGAGCTCCCTTTCCCAGCTGATCTGGCATAGATATTGTGTGAAACCCTGCTAAGTGGGCTCTAGCCTGGTCCCCACACTGCCCCACCTCCCATGACAGGACATCCACCCTGCCTTGCTCTGCCTAGCTCCCACCTTGGCCCACGCACTGCTGACTAGCTCCTGAACTTGGCTCTGACTTGTCCCTAGTTACTTTCAACCTTCTTCAACAGCCATTGGTAGCCTGAATGTAGCCTTGGTCTCAGCCTATGGACTGCTCTCTTCTAGTGTCCCCACCAGCCTGGACATTGGTGCACCCCACTCCAAATGCAACCACCCCTCAGACACCACGCAAACCATTTCTTCTCAAGCGAACCACAGCCAAACCTGCCTCCAGTGCCGCTCATCCACCTTCTTGCCTGCTCTGACTGTCCTGTTACCAGAGCTACGCTGCCACATCCCTGGAGCCAGCACTGCTCCACCCCACCCCTGCTCATGCTGGGAGTCCTGGCGGTCATGACCATGACACTCAGACAGTGGGGAAAGGACAGCCCTGCAGATTTCTCCAGTGCGGAGCTCATTGGCGGCCAGCTGGTTAATGGTGCCAGGAGAGGCCAGACGAGGCTCATCTCACTTATGACTTATGCATCTTGAGTACCAGATCTCATCCCCTGCAGCCAACTTAAGGGCCTCATACAGCCAATTGTCCCTTCTCTCTTGTAGGCAGCATGCTTTCTGCAGAGGCCTTCCATCAGACCACACAGGCACACTGTCATTCCTCCTATCTTTATAAAATCATCCCTCCCTGACACCACCCCCCCTCCAAGATTTTGCCTCCCTTTACAATGAGATGTCTACAAAAGGTTGTCTATACCTGCTGGCCCCACTCCCTGTCTTCCAATTCCCTCTAGAACCCACTCCTGTCAGCTTTGGTCCCACCACCACCCCGCAACAGCTCTTGCCAAGGACCTCAAGGACAACTCTGTTGTAAATCCAACAGTCAACACTCACGCATTTTCCTCCACAACCCATCTGAACCACTGGGTGATGCTCATTCCACTCTCCCCCAAAATGCCTCTTGACCTCTCCTCCTGGTTATCCTCCTACTTTCTTTGGTTTTTAATTTAAATTCATATTAGTTAACAGAGTGTAGCGATGGTTGCAGGAGTAGAATTCAGTGATTCATCACTTATATATAGCACCCAGTGCCATCCCAACAAGTGCCCTCCTTAATGCCCATCACCCATTTAGCCCATCCCCCCAACCACATTCCCTCCAGCAGCCCTCAGTTTGTTCTCTATATTTAAGAGTCTCTTATGGTTTGCCTCCCTCTACATTTTTATTATTTTATTAATGTTTATTTATTTTTTAGACAATGCGAGAGACAGAGTGCAAGCAGCAGAGGGGCAGACAGAGGGAGACACAGCATCTGAAGCGGGCTCCAGGCCCTGTCAGCCCAGAGCCCAACGTGGGGCTCGAACTCATGAGCCGTGAGATCATGACCTGAGCCAAAGTCAGACACTTAACCGACTGAGCCACTCAGGTGCCCCCCTACATTTTTATTTTATTTTGCCTTCCCTTCCCCTATGTTCAGTGTTCATCTGATGAATGGATGAACGAATGGGTATTCGTTCACCTGAACAAATGGATGAACTATATATATATATATATATATATATATATATATATACACACACACACACACACACACACACATGTATGTATATATATCTGTATGTATATATATATATATCTGTAAATATACATATATCTGTAAATATACATATATTTATATGTATACATATATACATATGTATACATATTATATATGTATATACATACATATGTATACATATTATATATGTATATACATACATATGTACATATATACATATGTATGTGTATGTACATGTACATATATACATATGTACATACACATACATATGTATATATGTATATATATCTGTAAATATACATATATCTGTAAATATATGTATATTTACAGATAATATATAATGGAATATTACTCAGCAATCAAAAAGAATGAAATCTTGCCATTTGCAACAACATGGATGGAACTAGAGTGTATTATGCTAAGTGAAATAAGTCAATGAGAGAAAGACAAATATCATAGGATTTTATCCTCCCAACTTTCTTGGCTGCTTCTTCTCAGTCCCCTTCACTGATTTTTGGGGGCATCATCTCACACATTTATCTGTTTATTTGTCTACTATCCACCTTTCTGCACTAGAATAGAGTCTCCATGAGGTCATGTTCGTTACCATATTCACAGTGCCTAGAGCTGTGTCTGGTGTATGTTTGATAAACATCTGTGAAATGAGCCCATTCGGGGAGACTGGACCACCATTCTTGAGGACTAGCATGTGTCCAGTCCTGGGCCAGATGCTAGGGATACAGAGGTAGACATAGCATGGTTCCTGCCTTCAAACATCACTCTCTGGGGGATGGGAGTAAGAGGATAGAATATGGAAACAAATTAAATATAGCACAGTGTTAGAAGCAATGTAGGAGTCATCAAAAAAAAATGTTGGAAGAAGAAAAGAGGAACAGAGATGTTCCTTGAGCTGGGTCTTGAAGGGCTGTTAAATTCACTGGATTATAAAGTGAAAGGAAGGCTTTCCTAGGCAGGAAGATGAGCATGTGCAAAGGCACTGAGACATAGAAAGGTGGAGGCATGAGTAGGGAGCAGTGTACAAGTATTCTGAGAACTCAAGCACTGCAGGCTGCTGGAGAATACCAGCAAAAATAGGGAGTATGGAGAGACAATATCAAGGAGGAAGGGAAAACTGGGTTAGGAAGGGTCCCAGGTGTCATGCTGCAAACCTGAACTGGATCCTGAGTCAAGGGAGAGACACCAAAGATTTTCAGGCTCAGATCTGACCAATCAGATTTATGTTCCCAACTCCCCTCTCTTGGCCAAAGGAGTGGATCAGAAAGAAAATATGGTTGAGAAAGAAGAAGAAGAAGAAGAAGAAGAAGAAGAAGAAGAAGAAGAAGGAGAAAGAGGAGGAGAAGAAGAAGAAGGAGGAGGAGGAGGAGGAGGAGGAGGAGGAGGAGGAGGAGAAGGAGGAGGGAAGAAAAGATACCAGTTGAGGTCACTGTCACACTAATCTAGGTAAGAAACGATGACGGTCTGCAATGGTGGGGAAGGAGAATAGATTCAAGAATGCTCAGAAAGAGCTGGGGATCAATCGGCAGAGTGCCACGAGGGAAAGCAAGGAGTATCACCTGGGTGACAGTGGTGCCACCAGCCAAGCCAGGGGGGGATCAGATCTGGAGCAGAAACGGTGAGTTCAGACACTGCGTCTGTGAGACAGCCCCAGGCACATACGGGACGGCCTCTGTCATGTCACTGTCTGGTGATCTGATCGTACAAGCAGGAAATACCAACAGCTCCTCTCTCCCCCACCCACCCTGAGCGGGGAGAGAGGAGCAAGTCCTCCAGGAACAAGCACTTCCAAAATAGTAAGAAAATCCAAGGAAGGAAAATGCTGTGTCTGCTCCTGGAGAACTTATTTGTTTTTAACACTCAGTGAGAAGGGTTATTTAGACCAATTATAGTGCATTGTCTTTTCCCTACTCCCTCCAACTATGGTTGTTTTCTGAGCCACCCCTGGGAAAATCCTGCCCAGCCTCCAACTTATTCCTCTGGTGGCTTCAGGCAGAAGTGTGTGTGCGTGAAAGAGAGACAGAGACAGAGACAAACAGAGAGAGGGAGGACCTCAGTCCATACAGGGCAGAACATGCTGCCTGCAGGAAGAGACTGAGTCTCAGCCTTGAGGGGCACAACATGTGAGTATGTTTTCCAGGTAGGAGGCCTCTGGCTTCCTGTAAATTTTCCTGACGTTTCACTTCAGAAGTCAGGTGAACGCAACAAAAACCAAATCTCCAAAGTCAGTTCCCCACATGACAAGATTAAACGACTAGTTTTAGTAGCCAACTCACCAGAAGCCAAACATCCCCTGTCTCTCAAATGCCAAATGGCAATAGCGAGGGTTTTTCCCCAAGTTTTATCCTCATCTTGCTCCTCCTCCCACCCATCATTTGCATATAAACCAGCATGAGAGGGAGGGGTAGGTGGAAGAAGACATCCAAGGCAGAGGCAAGGGCTGAGGCAAAAGCGAAATTTGAAAAACACCTTCAAGCTCTCAGCAAACTGGTTATTCAGTGACTGGCTCTAAGGGAACATTGTCTGACTTTTCTCAAATGGGTGCAGGGCCACTGGTGAGAACATCCAGGGCGTGCCCATCCACATCCATGGGCCGTGTGGCTGCAGCTGGTGGGCCCCAGGAAGGGTTTCAGACAACTGCCACGGAGGACAGACCCATTAGAGACCTCGCTCCCACGCGCCGTCCTCCAGGTGACCAACATGTAACTTCTTCCTCAGAACCACCTTCTGCACATGGTGAACCAGAGGTCCTTAAATGAAGCAGCCCCTCGATCCACCTTTGGAGCCTGGGAGCCACAGCCAGGCATTTCCCAGGCCTCTCTGACTTTGAGAGACTATTTTCTCTCCCCTCCCTAACCCACCTTCCTTGCAGCAGACACCTTCTCCCCAGCATCCCAGCTTAATTCTGAGTGGGATCTTCTATCCCAGAGACCCTTAAAATCTGGGCCATGACAAGGAAGGCCTCAAAAAGTTTTCTGATGGGGAGGTCTTCAGCTTTGAGCTGAGGGCTTTGACTTTCGGCAGGCAGGCACTACAGAGGCTGCAGGGTCTAGTTCATTCTCGGGCCTTACTCCAGCCCCATTCTCCTCAGGCCAGTCCAGGGTCCTAGCCTGGCCAGAGCAGAGAAAGTAATGGAAAGCACAAGGGTTCAGGTCATCAGATCGAGATGGGCACCTACCAGTCTCCAGCAGCTCTGACCCCTTCCCCTCCATCCTTCTCACTCTCCTGGGACCCAGTGGAACACTTAGCCATTCAAACTCACTCAGGCTGTCCCTGATGATGTGCCAGGCATCTTCACCAAGGCTATATCCTCTAATTCTTACCACAGCACAAGCAGGAGGTCACTTCCCTGCTTAGCTTTCAAGGGAGGAAACCGGTTCAAAAAGTATCCCTCCCTTGCTGGAGGTCACACAATTTGCAGGTACAGAGCCACAATGTAGTTTTGGATTTCACTTTCCCTGACAGATGATGGTATTTTGTGGAGCCCCAAAGCCCCTTCTTCGCCTTGGCTTCCCCAGTCACTGCTCCAACTGGCCGTGGGACAGTGTCCTTCCATCTATGGGAACATCTTTATGAAGCATGGAGCCATGGCCCACATAAACTCTGCCTGTCCCAGGCCCATCCATCATCAACAGCCCCAGATGACCCTGCTGGCCCAAACCAGTGAATCATGTCTTAATAAATGTTGGCTAGGATTTCAGCCACCTTAACCAAGACAGATTTGACAGTAAAAAGTCACCACATGACCATCCCCATACAATCCTCCAGGGGATCATGAGGAAGCCCATCTTCCCCCTAAAAAAGCCAGCTTCCTACAAAGGGAGAGGAGAAGGGGACTCGCATTATTCATCAGCCACCCCTGCCCAGATCGCTCTGCTGCACATGGGAGAGTCCCAGGCTCTGAGTCCAGGAAGACTCCCAGCAGGGTCTATATCACTCTTCAAGACCTAGGGCATCACTAATAAAATGGAGTGCCATCAACCCAAAACAGGCAGAGCAGTGTGGGGCCCACTAGGGCAAGGCACAGCAAGAGCAGGGCTAGACAAAGGAAGGATGCCTCAGATGGTGGCCAAAGGTGAGGTCACCCGCCAGCAAGCCTGTGAAAGGGAGGCTCCAGCTGGTACCTGGGAAGGAGACCCAGGGAACACATGGCCAGCACTATGTGAGGGGTCTTGCAGGGATCATCTCAATTACTTCTCTCCTCAACTACACGAACAGGTATCCCTTTCCCCATTTTACTGACAAATGGCATGGAGCCTCCCGGTAACCAAATGGCTGCCCAGGGTATGCTTGGCCTTATTCTCTCTGTAGGGAAAGTGACTCTGAGATCCCAAAGGTTGTCCTCAGAGTGCCTCATACTGACCACATACCAACAACAGTCAGAACCTCTGGTCTGCTGAGCACATAGGTCAGGTCCTAGGGTCAAGGGCAAGGACCATTTGAGGGACCAATGGTGTTAACACCGCGTGCTCCCTGCTCCAAGCTGGGCTGGGGCAAAGGCACAGGCACCAGGGAGCCTTACAGGAGAAAACCCAAGTGCACCTACTCCTAAGTGTTCCCCTGAATACTCCAGAAAAGGCCCCATCTCCTTCTGGGCTAGAGGCAGGAGCAAGGCAACTATCAGAGCCTTCTCTAACACCTAAGGACAGGCCCTGAAACTGGGCAGTGAAAGTCCTCTGAGACTGAGAATGAGAATCACAATTGGTGCTCCCAAGGGTGCATGCAGCATCCTCCTGAGAAGGGCCTAGGGAAATTGGGGCCAGACCAGAGAGGCCATGGGCCCTGGCAGAGACCTGGTTGAGCTCAGAGCAGGCTAATCTGGAGGATCCAAGATGGCGCTAGGACCAAGGGCAGGCAGGGTGGGAGTCCTTGTTTGGACGTTAGCCATGTGGAAGGCAGCAAGGCCCAGAACTTGAGGCTCCCTCAGGCACATGGGCCATGAGCAGGACAATCTTTCAGACTTGGTGCCCAGGGGGCTCCTGACCAGCCTTTGTTGAACTGGACCAGCCCAGGAAAGCAAAGGTTTCTGAGCATGACCCATTTCCTGCCCCCTCCCAGGTGACTATTGACACCTGCAGGCCCACACACCCTGGCTCCAACCAGTACCAGTGCTCCATTTAAATTAAGTAAAATGTTCTTCATCATCTCTCAGGTCTTCTGACCATTTTGTTCGACAGCAGATGTCCTGAGATGCTCAGCACCAGATGGCAGTAGACATTCCATGGCTTCCTGGGACCCTCCAGCCAAAAGACATTCTGACTGTGACCCACACAGGTGAAAAGTGCCCTGGACTTGGGGGCCTGAAGATTTGGGGAGGCTTCCAGGGGAGGCAGACAGGAGCCTAGTACATCAAGGTCATCCACAACCAACACCACCAAAGAGTGACGAACTAATGGTCACAGACATCTGCCCTGCAGCTCTGGGAAATGTGTGCCAGGCATTGGCAAGAGGTTCAGCATTGAGGGCCTGGCCCTCTGCATATGGCACAGTTCTCTGCCCGGGCTGCCCAGGTGGGTAGGGAGAAGAGAGAGAGGCTGGCACTGGTGGTGCAACTGCAGAGAGCCCCAGAGGCTGGTGTGCAACACCCAGAATGGGGCTCAAATGACCCACAAGACACCTAGAATGATTCCCGTAGTGTCCATGTCATCTCCCAACAGAGGTGCAGGAGCAGGACACATTCCCTAATATGCCCCAAGTCTCAGCGCCAGGTGGGCTTACTTTTGAAGCCCTCACCCAGACCCCCAAGATGTGCTTCGTTACCTGCACCTGCCTATGTGGCCAGCACTCGAGGCCCCACGCTGCACCCTACAGAGCCAGGCAACCAGGCTGCCTGTGGAGCCCTGGGCACGGTCCCACAGGAAGCCAGATAAGAAGCAGCTTCCAAACATACACCGATGTGAACCGGGAGAGGGTGGCAACAGCTCAAAGCTCAAAGCCCCACGAGGAGAAGCGAACACAGGTCTCTCCAGGAGTGAGCTGAGATAGAGGGACAAGGAGTAAATGGTCATGGTGGGCCCAGGAGAGAGTGAGGAATAGACACACCTGTGCCCATGGATATGAGGACGGCTGGTGAACTAGAGCCACAAGCTTCCTCTTCCTTGGAATGTGGCCACTTCAAGCATTTGGTGAAGACTATGGACTTATCCCAGAGAAAAAGTAGAAAACACATGGGCACACACATACTTGTGCACACATACACAGGCACGCTTTTCCATACCACCTCATGGAGCTTCTAGAGCTTATGAACCCAAGAAGACAGCCCCTGAAGAGAGGACGTCAGATTTATTTTGTGCATTAATAAGAACAAGTATTATTAATCACTTTTTGCTTCCTTACTTATTGATTTTCTGTCTCCTAGGCTAGACTATAAGTTCCATGAGAGCAGAAACCTGGACTCTGTCATTCTCTGAATCCCCAGTACCTAAAACAGAACTTGGCATACAGAAGGCACATAATAAATACTTGCTGGTTGAATAAACAGATCTAGAACTTTCCGCTTGCGCACTCAGAAGCCGCTACGGCCTTGCTCTCATTAATCACCAAAGTGGCGTGGGGCTAACCACAGAAAAGATGTGAACTTCTTTATGAGCTGGACTCGGCAACTTCAGACTCCCTGGCACCAGAACTAGACCCTGGCATCAATTCCACATCAGCCTCCTCAGAAGCAGACAGCCCTGGAGCCAATCGCTAGCCCTTCCTGTTGGGAGTCTGGGCTGAGACGGTAGGGCATGCAGAATTCCAGGGTCTGCAGGTGCTGCCTGGAAGCCTTGCCCTGAGGACACTGCCCACTGGCCCTGGAGCCTAGCATGTGTACCTCTGCCTCTGGGCCTTGGTATTGCAAGGCAGTGGTGGGGGTTCCACACTGCTCACCATTGATATCCACTAATGAATTTCTTTGTGGAAAGGAACAAACTGCTCCACAGTGAGACTGGCCAAGGCCGCCCCAGCGTGCAGGCTGGTGTCTCGGGCATGCTAATTACTGAGCTGTCTGAGTACATCTGATCAGCCTCCCCCACCACTGTTCCATAACCGACACGCTGATCTGTCCCCACCTGATGGCTTCCAAGCAGGCCGGGGACCTACTAATCAACCCTAATGTGGACAGTTGAGAAAGGAAGAAAATTATAACCCTGAGATTAAACACCGTGATGTCAGCTCCTAGAAGATCGTGATTCACTTAGCTTCCTTTGTAGTGCATTTCAAGGACTATTAGCTGAAATCGCTCATTGCATTCAGGTCCCCAGATATAATCCTGGCTGTTCCACTCTTTCTTTCCCATGTGTGACAGAATTCCAGCAAGCCAGCATGACACAATTGTGTGGTGGACGTTATACAGGTGGATTATCAAACTAACACACCTTTGGAAAGCATAAAGGGTATGCAATTGTTTGAACGAATTCAGGCATGATCATTTTCTTAGCATGGAAACACAACCCCTGTGATGGGCAGCAGGGTATCTGGAAAAGGCAATGGAATTTGTTTAACAGCTTTATGATAGTATAATTGATATGCAATAAATTACAAATACCACAGTGTACAATTTAAAATATTTTTGACATACATATCACCACAGTCAGGATGGTGAACATATTCATGACCCCCCCCAAGTTGTCCTTATGCCCCTCTCTGTTCCTTCCTACACACACCCTGTCCCCAAGCAACCACTGATCTGCTTCTGTCACTATAGAATTATCACTATAATTATCACTATAATTCTAGAGTTCAATATAAATGGAATCATTCAGTATACATTCTTTTTGGTCTTCTTTCGCTTAGTCTAACTGTTTTTAAATTCATCCATGCTGTTGCTTTTACCAATAATTGTCTCCATTTTATTGCTGAGTAGTATTCCACTGCACAGATGCACCACAATTTATCCATTCACTTGGTGATGAACACTTCAGTTGTTTCCTATTGGGGGATATTACAAATTCCGCTGCTATATAAGTTTTTGTGTGGACAGGGGCAGCTGGGTGGCTCAGTCAGTTAAGCATCTGACTTTGACTCAGGTCATGATCTCGCGGTTCATGAGTTCAAGCCTGCCTCAAGCTCTGTGCTAACAGCTCAGAGACTGGAGTCTGCTTCAGATTCTGTGTCTCCTCCTCTCCCTGCCCCTCCCCTGCTCAGGCGCTCTCTCTCTCTCTCTCTCTCTCTCTCTCTCTCTAATGCTCTCTCTCTCTCTCTCTTTCTCTCTCAAAAATAAATAAACATTTTTAAATTTTTTTAAAGAAGTTTTTGTGTGGGCATAGGCTTTCATTCCTACAAATAGAATGACTAATATGATAGGTGTGTGGCTTGTATAATAGGTAACTATTTAAGGAACTGTGAAATGCCTGGGTGGCTCAGTTGATTGAGCATCCAACTCTTGATTTTGACACAGGTCACGATCCCAGGGTTGAAGGATTGAGCCCCATGTTGGGCTCTGTGCTGAGCATGGAGCCTGCTTGAGATTCTCTCTCTCTCTCTCTCTCTCTCTCTCTCTCTCTCTCCCTCTCCCTCTCTCTCTCTCTCTCTCTCTCTCTCTCTCTCCCTCTACCCCTCCGCAGCTTATGCGCACTTTCGCGCACACACACGTGCTCTCACTCTCTCTCTCTCTCAAAAAAAAGAAAGAAAGAAAGAAAGAAAGAAAGAAAGAATAAAGAAAAGAAAAAAAAAAACGTCAAGCCCCTTCTCCAAAGGGGCAGTGCTATTTTATATTCCTAGCAGCAGTGTATAAGAATTACAGTTGCTCTGAACCTCACTAATGCCTGGTATTATCCTCCTTCTTTAATCTCAGCCACTCTAATAGGTACGTGGTAGCTTTTAGTTGCAAATTTTTTTAGTTTATTTATTTATTTTGAGAGAGAGAAAGTGCATGTACGTGAGCAGGGATGGGGGGTGGGGAGAGAGGTGGGGGGGGGTGGGAATCCCAAGCAGGCTCCACACTGTCAGAGTGGAACCCGACACAGGGCTGGAACCCAGGAATCTGCAAGATGATGACCTGAGCCGAAATCAAGAGTCAGATGCTTAACTGACTGAGCCACCTGGGAGCTACTTTAGGTGCAGTTTTAATTTGCATTTCCCTAATCACTAAGAAGCATCTTTCCATGCGCCTATTTGCCATCCATATATCTTTGTTTGTAAAGTTGTATTCAAATATTTTGCTCATCCTTCATTATGGTGTTTGTTACCACTGAATGTTAAGAGTTTTCTACCTTCTATATGTGAATCCTTTATTAGATATGTGATTTGTAAATATTTTCTCCCAGGCTGCGGTTTGTCTTTTTATTCTCTTAACAGTGCCCTTCAAAGAGCTTAATTCTTAAAGAGGTCTTAATTTTCATGAAATCCAGCCTGTCAATTTTTTTTTAAGGATTGTGCTTTTGGTGTTTTATCTAAGAAATCTTTGCCTAACCTAAGGCCACGACAATTTTCTATTGTGCTTTCTCATAGAAGCTTTATAGTTTCAGACTTTTCACATCTGTGATCCATTCTTCACTTATTTTTTATATATAGTACAAGGTAGAGATTGAAGTTTCTTTCTTTGCACAAAGATGCAAGGTGCTTGTTCAAGCACCATTTGTTGAAAAAAATATACTTTCTCTACTGAATTACCTTTGTGCCTCTGTTGAAAATCAATCATCCATATATGTGGGAGTCTATTTTGGGGTTCTCTATTCTGTTCCAGTGGTCCACCTGTCTATGTTTACAGCAAAAACACACTGTCTTCATTAATGTAGCTTTTTAATATTCTGATGTCATGAAGTTAGTTCTGCAAATTTATTCTTCCTTTTCAAAGTGGTTTTGGCTATTTGGGGTACTTTGCATTTCCTTATTAATATTAAAATCAGTGTGTCAATTTCTACTCCACACAAAAGCACACTGGGATCTTTATTGGGATGCAATGAATCCATAGAGTAATTTGAGAAGAATTGATATTTCAATACTAATGAGTCTTCCAATCTGTAAACATGGTGTATCTCTCCATTGATATACGTCTTCATTTCTTTCAGTAATGTTATATAGTTCTCAGTGTACGGGTCTTGCTGATTTTTGTCAGATTGATCCCTAAGGATTTCACATTTTTATGCCATTATAAATAGTATTTAAACAGTATTGTTTTTGACTGCAGTCATCGATTCCTAGCATATAGATATAATTGATTTTTGTTTATTGATATTTTTTACATTGTAATGTTGCTAAACTTGTTAATTCTAGTAGCTTTTTTATAGATCGCATTGAATTTTTCACCTAGATGATCATGTCATCTGTAAATAAAAAGCTTTAATTTTTCCTTCCTAATCTAGATGTTTTGTTTTGTTTTGTTTTGTTTTGTTTTGTTTTTGGCCTAATTGCACTGGCTAAAACCTCAGATACAATGTTGAACAGATACAGTGAGAGTGAACCTTTCTGTTTTGTTCCTGATCTTAAGGAGAAAGTACTGTCTTCATCATTAAGTAGGAGGTTAGTTGGAGGTTGTTCATACATGCCCTTTATAAGATAGAGAAGTTCCCATATATCCCTAGTTTGCTGAGGGTTTTAATAGAACCAGATGTTGGATTTTGTCAACTGCTTTTTTTCTGAAGCACAATCATATGGTTTTTCTTTTTAAATCTGTACTCATGGGGGAATCACATCAATTGAATTTTTAGTGCTAAAGCAAGCTTGCAACACTGGACTAAGTAAGCCCCACTTGGTCATAATACATTATCCCTTTTATATGCTGTTGATAACATTTTGTTGAGGTTTTTATGGGTCTGTGTTTATAAAAGATAATGGTTTAGTTTTTTGGTAATGTCAGTTTTAGTATCAGAGTAATACCAATCTCATAGCATTCCCTTCTCTTCAATTTTCTGGAGGACCATATAAAATTGATAATATTTATTCCTCAACTATATGGCAGAATTCAAGAGTGAATCCAGCCTGGTCTGGAGTTTTCCTTCTCACAGATTTTTTAACTATATATTCAATTTCTTTATCAGATAATAGGACTGTTCAAATTTCCCATTTCTTCTTGAGGGTGTTTTAGTAGTTCGTGTCTTTCAAGAAATTAGTTCATTTCAGCTTGCTTGTCAAATCTGTTGGTGTAAAGTTTTTCACAATAATCCCTTATTATTCTTTTAATGCCTGTAGAATCTGTAGTAATGCCACTTCTCTCATTCCTGATGTTGGTAATTTGTGCTTTCTCTTTTTTCCTGATCAGTCTGTCTAGAGGTTTATCAATTTTATCTTCAGGAAGAACCAGCATTTGGTTTCATATATTTTCTCTATTGTTTTTCTGTTTTCTATTTCTTTGCTTTCCACTCTGATCTTTTTTTTTTCTTCTACTTATTCAAATTTCATTTGCTATTCTATTTCTAGTTTCTTAAGTGGAAGGTGAGATCATTGATTTGAGACCTTTCTGCCTTTCTAAGAGGCAAAAGAACTTGAAGCCACATAGACATCAGTTTTTGTAACTTTTTGGCTACATGACCTTAGTCTAATTAAAATAACATGTCTGAACTTCAGTTTTATCATCTGGAAATGGGAGCAAAAGTACCTACCTTTTTTTAAAGTTTATTTATTTATTTTGAGAGAGAGTGTGTGCACAAGTGGAGGAGGGGCAGAGGGAGAGGGAGAGAGAGAATCCCAAGCAGGCTCTGCACTGTCAGGAAAGAGTTCAGTGTGAGGCTTGAACTCACACCGTGATATCATGACCTGAGCCAAAGTCAGACACTCAACTGACTGCGCTACCCAGGTGCCCCGAAAGTACGTACCATTTAAAGCTGTTATAAGAATTCGTTGAGATCGAATTTCAAACCCAGGACCAAATTTTAAATCCAATACTAGCACAGTAATTCTTCAATATGTGCTTCTTACCTTCCTATCACAAGCAATCATCCCCATCACCTCCTTGGGTGACACCTAAGGGCATATAAGTACCCCACAGCCACAGATACAGAAATTGATGCAGTCACAAAAGTCCAGCAGACCTGATCTATTCATTCAGAGAGTGCAGAAACCAACTCCCAAACAGAACCACCTGTTCCTGTGGATTAACTTTAGAGGTACAACCAGAAACCCAAAGACAACGTTCCATGACACCAATGGGCTTTGTGGGCATCCCAGAGAATAACCAAGAAAAGGTATCCCTAGGCCCTTTCAACTCACCTTAGCATTTAAACCTTCAATTAAAAATCCTCAGAGAGGGGCACTTGGGTGGTTCAGTCGGGTAAGCCTCCAACTTTGACACAGGTCATGATCTCACAGTTAGTGGGTTCGAGCCCTGCGTCAGGCTCTGCACTGACAGTGCAAAGCCTGCTTGGGATTCTCTCTCTCTCCCTCTCTGTCTGCCCCTCCCCTCTTCTCAAAATGAATAAATAAACTTTAAAAACAATCCTCAGACAGCACAGATCTTTATGGATTGTAGTAGGGAAAATATGGTCTGGATCTGTGACCTCAGACTAGTTACTTAATCTTCCTGAGGCTCAACTTCATCACCGGCAAAATCCGAGACATAGATGGAGTACCTTACCCAAGTTTGCATTAGCTACAAAGGGTGGCCTCAGACAGTCTGCACCAGAGCCCAAGCGCTAAACCACCATCCACTGCTGCTAATTACACTATCCTCCCAGGGTTTCGTGAGATTTAATGAACATATCCAAGGGGCCCAACACTGAACAAGGCCAGGAAATGTGAGATCCCGGGAGGAACCAGAGGACCGGGGAGCCACAGGCAGAACAGGTGACATTCGCGGCAGCTGCACAGGTGGGGAGATGCACTGGGGCCACTCTTGGGGCTGCTCTTGTTCCAGTGGAGATATTTACACTGCAGGAGGCACCACGTCTGCTCGGGCTGAGCTGAGCCTCGAGCTGATTTGCACCTGGAATTGACTATTATTGATTCATTTCCATATGGCAGCTTCACGGGAGAAATAATTCAAGAAGCGCCCACCACCCATTTCTAAGAGCTTCTACTCTGCACCTGCTACCTAAGACGTGCAAGTAGAGATGCCAGAGCCATAGGAACCACCGCAGTCCTACTAGTGGTAGGGAACTAAGAAGAAGAGATCCGCCCACAGTCCACTGATTGGTGATGGTGGATCTGGGTGGAGACGAGGGTCTCCAGGCTTTTGCCCTGCCCTGTCCTGCCCATCTTTTGCAGGCCCAGGAGACAGATTCTCAAAGAGCACTGATGAGTGACACATACATGCTCAAAGTGACACATGGGACAAAGTGAATATTAGAGTGAGCATGTGTGGCCACACACACACACACACACACACACACACACACAGAGAAAAGGAAGCTGTGGCTGTTCCACCGACAGATACCTCAAGAAAATGTCAGTGGTGCCCTCAGGGCAGGAAGGTGTGCACAAAGGGGAGGGTGTGCAAAAGGGAATTTGATTTTTAGTTTGTACAGGTCAGTGTTTACCCCTTCACATATTCTCATTGCCAGAGAAACCTATTTACTTTGGGGAGCCACTGAGAGCCCTTGCTTTGGTGCTCTGGGTGAGGGGGGAGCTTGCAGCTGATGTCACCTTCCAGGCCCTTCATTTTTGTCTGCAAACTTACCTGACTTTATCTGCCACAACCCCCAGACTCAGACATTTGATGCTTTACTCAGGCCCGTCTCCTCCCAGGGAGACCCCTCCTTGTCTCCATCCACCCAAATCCTCCATGAGCATCAGGGTCCAGCGTGGGTTTCCTCGTGATCCAGCCCCAGGCTGGATCCACTATACCCTTAATAATCCTCTGCGTCACCATCTCGTCCCCACCTCGAAGCAGACAATAAATACTGGAGAGTGGGACATGCGGTGTGGCACTAAACTGACTCCCCAAAATAAAAAGCCCTGATGTGTGTAGCACCTGCTGATCTCCATGGTGTGAATACTCACACATGGCCGATTTCTGCTACCAAAGTGCTGTCACTGAGAAGAGGCAGCCCAGTGGTCCTTGTAAGCCCATGCACAGGGTTCCGGGGGACCATGCAGACCTCCACCCCTCACTGCCCCTGTCCCAACACAGGTGGGGGTCCAAGCCTCACTGTGTCATGGCCACAGCCTGGCTTTATGGCCAGGGCCTCTGGTCACTGCAGCTCCAAAGTGGACCCCCTGGGCGGAAAGCTCCCACAGCCCCTGTTCCAGTACTGGCTGTCCCTGGCACACCGGCCCTGTCCTGCAGGTCCACCTGCTACCTCATACTCACTTTGATCTCCCCCCACCACAACAAGCCAGGATAACTGGAAGTTCACAGAAGAATTTCACCTTGAGCTGCCCTGTGCCCTCCAGGGAAACCTTGTGCCGACGTGGAAGGAGGGAAATTTATTGATCTTCCTCAGTGACTGTTAGCAAGATTCATAGCCATGGAATACATTCATCTGCACCTATGACTCTAATTACCACAGGCATCTGAGATGCATATATGTGTGCATGCATGCTCGTGTGTGTGTGTGTGTGTGCGCGTGTGTGTGTATGAGCCTCCAGATCTCTGGTCCTTTTACTTCTGTTACATCTAACCCATTTCATAAAATAAGCATTCGCTCAGTAACTCCTCCATGCTCCCAGCTCCCTTAGGGTGGTCCCTCTGGGAAGTCTCCACTCCCACTTGGCAGTCCTGGCTCCAGGACCATCTCTCCCATTTGTCTCCTAGCCCTGGGTGTCCTGGTACCTTCCTACAGGTGTTAGTCTGGGATGCTTCCACATCACCCCTGCCAAAACGTGTCAGTGGCTCGCCATGTTAAACTCCCCCCTCTGAAGGACGCAGAGTGGGCTGAGTCTCCCTGACTGCACCCCGCCTAGTAGCCAGGACACGAGGAGTCTCAAGGAATAATGAGAACAGGCTGGAGAAAGGAGGTGAGGGACAGACCTTGAAGGTCATAGGACCACCTGAAGGGGTCTGAACTAGGCTCCTGAGGAGGAGGGGTGCCACTGTCAGGCTCTAAGCAGAGCGCTGAACTCAGGAAGGTGACTTTTGGTGGCAGGGTGAAGAATGAATGGATGTCTTCCGAAAGGTACAACATGTGAATCTACACCACACACACACACACACATACACACACACACACACACGTGCGTGCGCACACACCCACGCACACAGGCTCCCAAGAGACCACACTCTTCTCCAATAACCTCAGAAAGCAAAGTGGACAAAGGTGGAAACAACCCAAATGTCTACTGACAGAAGAATGGCCAAATAAAATGTGTTCTGTACACACCATGGAACATTATTCGGCCTTAAAAAAGAAGGAAATTCCCACACATACTATGACATGAAGGAACCTTGAAGACATGGGACTGTAAAATAAGCCAATCACAGGCAGATAAATGCTGTGTGATCCCACCTGTGAGGTACCTAGAGCAGTCAAATTCACAGGGACAGAAAGAGGGTGGCTGCCAGGCACTAGGGGGCACTAGTGTTCACTGGGGACAGAGTTCTGGTTTTACAAGGTGAAGAGTTCTGGAGATGGATGGTGGTGATGGCTGCTCAACGCTGGGAATGTACTAAATGTACTGAGCTACGCACTTGAAAATTACTCCAATGGTAATTTTTATATTGTATATGCTTTACCACAATAAAAAAAAAAGGCAAAAAAAAATGCAAAGTGGGAAGTTCCCAGTGTTGAGAGATGATGCAAAGATCTTGGGAGAAGGGGAAGCCTTTGATTATGACTTGTCACCCAAAGACTCTTGCCCCCATTGGAGGTGAACTAGGAACAAGGACCTTTCCTGCCACAGTGCCCCTGGGGGACTCTGAGACATGGGAGAAGTCCCTTCTAGTCCAGACCAGCTCTGACTGGTGGACAGCTCCTAATTCCTGAACCACCTTTCCTGACCAGAGGCCCTGCTCCTGGGGCAACTTAGAGTGGACTGGACTCCTCGACTCACATCAGCCCTGCCCCCAGGCCCATCCACTGCTCCTGCTGAGAGCTTGGGGTCCCTCCTCTACACGCTCATGTCAGCCTGAACTCATCAGCACCAGACAGGCGTGATCCCTTCAAAGCAAGACACAGGGACCACCCCCCCCCCACTGCCCGCCCCCACCGAGCGACCCAAATTCCCAAATCGTTTCTCACGAGAGCTGCAGCTGACCTCAGAGGGCCCCTGCTCCATTTCATCTGGTTCTCTGATTTTGGATTTTGGCCCTGAATTTCTGCCTAATCACATTTCTCCTCAGTAACATCGCAGCCAAGAACTTATCTTCCTCCAAGCCATCAAAAAGCCGGGGACCAGGACAAGGTCTGTTCTCCTCCAAAACACTTCTCTCCCTGTGTGCCTTATTTTGGTACCTGGCAGCTCACCACCATCCTTCTAGATTCCTAATTAGAAAACAGAGTCCCCTGGAACTCGGCAACCCTGCTTTCTAGCAATACCTCCCACAGAAATACGCAGACACGTGCACGAAGCTGTACGTTCCACGCAGAGCCGCCTGCAAGTGCACAGTAACTAGAAACCACCTAAATGAGGAAACGGATCAATAAAGCCCACAGTCCACCCTGCGGAATGCTGGGCGGCAGGTGACGAGAGCAAGCGAGAGCCAAGTGGGCCGGCACGGAGTGAAAAGCTCCAAAGCACCCCAAGCGGAAAGCTCGACACAAAACAATACACGAAGCGTGGTCCTGCTTCTGCTTTTGAAAAGAGCCACGTGCATGAATGTGAACATCTGCACGTATGTGTGACGTGACCAGGAAAGTCCTCTAATTACCTCTCAAGAGGAGAGCAGGTATGTGGGAGAGGGAGAAGAGGGAGCGTGGGGGGCATATAGTTTTCCTTGATGCCCATGTCGTTTGCGTTTTTTCAACAAGAACAGATTCATTTCCTGTGTTACTTACAGAATTAAAAGTATCTTCAAGGAAAAGAAAGCAGAGTGGTCTACCTTTCCATGTTTCCTCACCACCCTTAGGATACACAGCCCCTCAGCCACCTGGTTGGGCACTCCATGTCAGTCCTTGATCCCAGAGACTAGACTCCAGCCAGGCATAAACCTAGGCCAGCCCAGAACATCTCTGTTTTCTCTCAGTCTGGGCCCCACACCTGCCCTCCACCCCCTGCCCAGGCCTCCTCACTCCACCAGGACTCAACTCAGCTCCAGCAGGCCTCCCCAGGCTCTGCCAGGCGGGCAGAGCTCACCCCCTACAGCTCAAATGGCCCTCATCGCTCGACCTCCATCACAAGCCTTGTCCCCGCTCATGGCAGTTACCCTTGGGGCCAAGGAGGCAAAGGCCGCACCCGCCTCACTCACCTCCAGCTCTCCACACAGCACCTGGGCCTCACACAGCACCTGGAGTTCAATGGGCATCTGTCCGATGGAGCCAGACTGACTGGGTACAGGAGGCCCCGCTCTGGACAACCAAGAACGCCAGAACAGGTATCCACAGATTCCATGACCTCTTTCAAAGCCAGCCTGCAGGAAGCTCCCATAGGGCAGTCCGGCCCCTGCCCTCTGGGGCTCTCCTGGTCCTGCAAAAATGGGACCTGCTAGGGACCCACCAGACCATGAGAGGGCTATACTCTGAACAGTCAGCGAACTGGGCTCGACTGAGAAACAGCCAAACAAAGCCCACCTCTGCACGTGCTTTAAAGCGAGCCAGGGCACCAGGGTGGCTCAGTCAGTTAAGCCTCCAACTCTTGGTTTCAGCGCAGGTCATGATCTCATGATTCATGAGTTTGAGCCCCGCATCAGGCTTCATGCTGACAGCGTGGAGCCTGCTTGGGACTCTCTCTCTCACCCTGTCTCTCTGCCCCTCCCCCACTCACTCTCCCTGTCTCTCTCCCAAAATAAGTAAATAAAAACTAAAAAAAATAAATAAATAAAGTGAGCCAGAGCTACCGCCCATCTGTCCTCGGTCCCTATGGCATAGATCCGGTTGCTCTGGGGGAATCCTTTGAAGTGCTGCAGAAGCCTGGTCCCTCTGAAGAGCCAGTCACCAGGCTTCTTTCTTCCAGAAGACTCAGAGCCCTGCAAGCCTCCCTTCCTTGCTGCCAAGAGAAGGTGGTTGCAGGGGTCCCTGCCACCCTCCCAGCCAGCACAACCACGGTGGCCCTGTCTTGATTTTCTAACTGCCACTTTCTTAACCTCAGCATCTGTGAGCCTCATTAGAAGCCTCTGCAAACCCTCTCCGGATGTGCACAGGAAAGAAACAAACAAACAAGCCAACAGGCAGACAAGGCAACCCAAAACAATTAAACCAAAAAATTAAAAGACAGCATGCCAGGCCGATGTGAGGAGGTAGGTAAGGACAGCAGGCAAGTCCTCATGGGCACGACATCAGGCCACTTGGAAGATGACTTCCAGCAAGGAATTGGATAAACAGAAACCCACAGGGAAAGCAGTGTGTCAGGTGTGACCCTAGCTTCTGGTTCTGAGTGGGCTTGTCACCACTCCCAGAGCCTCCAGTGAGGTGGACAGCTGCCACCAAAATCAAAACTCCCAGTCTTCTTCTTACAATGGAGAATGGCCACGCAATGCAATTTTGTGCAATTTCGTGCAATTTCAGCTTTTTCACATTCCAGGATGAGGCGACCAAGGAGGTCAGGCTTCCGTTCTCAAGCATTGCCGCCGGGCAGGAGAGTTCCCACAGGAGGGCAGGCCTCCGTGTCACAGCACACATCTCACATCAGAAGAGGGGAAAGCCGACCACGGACACGAGTCACCCCTGGCCAGGCCACCTGAGTCTGCATGTCCCAGCCCCACCCACCCTTCTCACGGATGCCTCACTTCCCAGCACTTGGTCATGTAAACTGCCGGCCCCCCCAAACCTCCCTCCTGTTGAGCACGCCATTTCACATCCTGATTGTTCCTGGGATTTCCTTGCCCCCTCCTCTGCCCGAAACCCTCCTTGCTCCCAGCTATAATTCAAACTCCACCATCTCCCTGGGCAGTTTGTTCAGCACTAGGCTCAGAGGCCAATAAGCTGGTGCTGTCCTGGGTACTGAGGAGGAACACGAACAGTGAAAAGTGGCCTGGGGTCACCGGGAGCTCCATCCTTCAGACCCAGCATTTCATTTCGACTTCCCCAGAACCCCTGAGGTAGGCATCTTTATTATCCCCATTACCGAAGGGAGAAAACTAAAGATGAAAAAGATTTGTCCACGTGCCCAGAAATAAGTCTGAAGAAGGCTGAGGCAGGAATGACACCCAAGTCCTCCAGCAGGCTCCCCACAAAACCAAGGCAGACACTACAGCCTTCATCATGATATGAACATTTGTTCCTCCTGGGAAACTGTGGAGAGAACTTTCAGGTGAACTGAGCCTGTTTGAACTCTCGTCGGGCCCTGGCCTCCAGATACACAGAATCTCCCTACACACCTGCCAAAGGAGGAAAATATAGGCAGAAATTCAGTGGGCTGAACACACCGGTTCACTGCTGACACTGGAGGAGGGCGAGTCTTTGGCTTTGTACATCTTTGGACTCCATAGAAATTATGTATCACTGTTGTAACTGGAAATTTTAGACAGACTTCCAGTTATGGAATGAGTAAATCAGGGAATGAAAGGTACAGCACAAGGAATATAATTTGTAATAATGTTATACCTTGACAGAATGCTGCTACATTTGTGGCGAACACACCATAACATACAGCCTTGTCCAATCACACTATGGTGTACCTGGAACTAATGTAACATTGTGAGTCAACTATACTTCAATTTAAAAAAATCTCAAATAGGGACACCTGGCTGGCTCGGTCGGTTAAGTGTCTGACTCTTGATTTCAGCTCAGATTATAATCTCACGGTTTGTGAGTTCGAGCCCCACATGGGGCTCTGGGCTGACAGTGTGGAGCCTGCTTGGGATTCTCTCTCTGCCTCTCTGTCTTCCCCTCCCCTGCTCGCTCTCTCTCTCTCTCTCTCTCTCTCTCTCTCTCAAAAATAAATAAATAAAATAAACCTTAAAAAAAATCTTTTAAAAAATCTCAAATAGGGGTGCCTGGGTGGCTCAGTCGGTTGGCATCTGACTTCAGCTCAGGTCATGATCTCACTGTTCATGAGTTCGAGCCCCACGTCAGGCTCTGTGCTGACAGCTCGGAGCCTGGAGCTTGCTTCAGATTCTGTCTCCCTCTCTCTCTGTCCCTCCCCACCTCTCTCTCTCTCTCTCTCTTTCTCTCTCAGTAATAAATAAACATTAAAAATTTTTTTTAAATCTCAAATAAACAAATGCTTCCTAGAAGAATAAATGGGCAATGAAATGTCCCAAAATACAGATTCCTTCATTCACTCTCTTGTCGAATATTTAATGAGCACCTACTATGTTCCAGCTGCTGTTCTAAATGTTGACTATGCAGCATCATTCAACAAAACAGACCAAATCCCTGCCTGTACGGAACTCACATTCTAGTTGGGGTAAGACACACATCAAAAAATAAATAAATGGCAGTGGATTTAATGAAAACAAATAAGGCAGGAAGGGAAAAGGGGTGCCAAGAGGAAAAAGAGTTCATCTTCAAAAGAGTTAGTGAGGGAAGGCAGATGGGATTAAAGCCAGGCCCTGAAGGTGAGGAAACAGCCTGAAGATACATAACTTCTTGGTGGGAAGAGTGTCCCAGCAGAGAAAACAGCCAGCACAAAAGTTCTGAGGCCAGACTGCATCTGGTATGTTCACATAGCAGCAAGGAACTAGAGCGGAATAGATAGGATTGGGGGGAAAGGGGCCATGACAGTGGGCAGGACATGAAGGCAGGGCAGTGGCTGTTACTCCCGTACAAAATGGAAAGCTCCAGTGGCCACAGTGGACCTTTGGGTTAACATCTCAGGTTCCCACAGGACACTTCACACCTTCACACCTTCGGGTGCCCCAGTACCTTCCTGCCTCCTGAGACTCCCAAGGGGAAGGATGTTCCAAAAACTGTTTCAGAGATCCTGTCCGGATGCAAGCCAAGCCAGTCCCACCAGCCGCCCTCCCACAGAACCCTGCTGTAGCCTCCAGCCAGCCAGGTCAGCGCTGAGCACCAGGCAAGAGAAACCCACTTCCCAGGCCTCAGCTGAGATCCCCTTGCAAAAGGCAAAGGAAAACTTTTAAAGCATAAGGTCCCAACCCCACTACTGTGTGTCAAGCACATGCTAAAGGCCAGGTCCCACCACCAGCCTAGGAGGGAAGTGCTGTGATGTGCATCTTACAGACCAGGAAAACCAAGGCTTCAAAGGGTACACGGCTCCCCCAGGATGCAGTAAACAGTGCAGCAGGGACTTGAACCTAGTTCTTTCTGACACTACAGCCTGTGTTCACAATCACCCCAATGAGAAGGCTTCTCTGTCCAGTGACCAGATGTCAGAGCTCTCATCCTGGCTGGAGACGGCTTTGGCCTGAGTACCAGACACAGTTGCCAAAGGGCTTCCCTGTCTCCCCTTGCCCCTCCCCTGCCATCCACATCTCCCAGTCCCACTCCCTCTCTCCTGGCCAGCCACACTGACACTCTAGGTCCCTAAGAACCCTCTTTAGGAACAGAAAGGCAGCTACAGGGAGGCTGCACATGGGCCCCAGGCACAGGGCCTGTGGCCACCCAACCAGTGCTGAAGTGACTGGGGCCAAGGACAGGTGACCTACAATTCTTTCTTCAAAACATATGTTGCTATATCTGACAATATTCTACCCCTTCATTGGGCTGGTAGTTACTCTGGTGCATACATTTGTCAAACCCATAATATCACACACCTAAGGAGTATATTTTATTGCATGTCAGTTACACCTCAATATAGTTCATTACAAAAAATGAAGGCGCTCTCATGACATTGCTGGGTCCTGTTAGGAAACAGCCATGCTTTCCCTGACAGAACGGTAGGAGGTGATTTAACCGAGGCCTTGAAGAGGACACGGTATTTCATTTCACCAAGGGGCGGGGGACAGATCCAATCTGAGCCAATGGTCTTCCCAGATGTTGGGGCCACATCACATGGTAATCTTCCTGGAATTCTGGCATTTAACAACAAAACCTATTTCCTCTTGTGTGCTGGGGTCAATGGGATCAAAGGAATCAGGACCAGCAGGAGAGGGTTGACAATGGGGCCATATCTGTCTTCCAAGGGGGACTTTCTGGCATGGTGTAGAAGAGGAAAGCACAGAAGGTCTGGCCAAGTTCTTGCTGTGGCGGCTACTGTGGCCTCCAGCTGCACAAGGGGGCATATGTGGGGGCCAGTGCAGGCTTGTCTTCCCGTTCTTTATCCATGCCTGTATCAGGCCTTTCCTCCCATCCCCAGATGCACTCTGGAATCTGGCAGAGGGGTGAGGGAACTTCAGACTTAATGAACTTTAATCTTCTAGGGAATGCTACAATTAACATGCCCTGAAGTATAGTTGCTTTGTAATTAGATGGAAGAACAAAACCCAAAACACTCGTCCTGGTAAAGTTATTGTCGAACTTCTTGGTAGGTTTCCTAGCAATTAAACTCACTTACTCATTTCATCTAGAAAAAGCATTTATTACTTCAATTTAAACTAATGCCATAATGATACAATGTGTGTTATTAATGAGATCCTCAGTTGTCTGGCCTGCTTTGCCAGGGGCCAGAAAGAAGACGCTGTTGGTGCAGAGCATTAAAACAGCATTTGGTCTGGGGTGTCTGGGTGGTTCAGTCAGTTAAGCATTGGAGTCTTGATTTCCGCTCAGGTCATGATCTCACAGTTTTTCAGATCCAGCCCCACACTGGGCTGTGTGCTGACAGTGCAGAGCCTGCTTGGGATTCTCTCTCTCCCTCTCTTTCTCCCTCCTCCCAACTCTCTCTCAAAATAAATAAATAAACTTTTTTTAAAAATAGCATTTAGTCCAAATGATTCTTTCTTCTGGGGAGTTTCACTTCAAGAAGACTCAGGGGTAAGGTCCAATGGCTGACGGATGTTTGCTATGAAAACCAGTCAGGCTGTCCGGCTGAGGAGGTGTGATGGCTCACTAGAGCCACCTGTGACCATGTAGTGAATGTCCCCTGCAGGCGAGACACCTGATCCCCAAACTCTGTCTCCCTATGTACCAAGAACACAACCAAGATGTGGTCCAGGCCTCAGAACAAGCCACAGCAGAGATTCACCAGCTCAGAGGCCAAGAGAAAAGAAGCAGCAATGGGGCCCTGCACTGGCCACAATTCCTGAGTAAATAAGTCTGACCGAGCACTTAAACATGTGCCAGGCGCTGGTCTGAGCCCTTTGCATGTATTAACTAAATTAATCCCCACACTGACCCTATAAGCAGGGATCGTTATTTTATCCCCACTTTATAAACAAAGAGACTATGGCACGACTTGGGGGATATGCCCATTGTCACAGCTATAGAAGCAGAACTGGGATTCAACCCCGGCAGACTGTTCTTGAGCCCATGCCCCTAACCGCTACACTCAAGGTAATCCTGAGCCAGAGTGGAGGGGCAAAGAGCTGGACCTCTCACGGCAACCCTCTGCAGAGGCCCTGTCGCCACACCCAGTCCTCCGATGGAAGAGCGCCATGTACCTCCACTCCCGGTTCCCACACACAGTTTGCTATTATCACACAGACCACCTGCTTTGTGCCACAAACTCCGCTGAGTGCTTGCTCTCATAGCCTATGAATTCCCATCCCCTTCCAGAGGTGAGGAAACTGAAGCTCCAAGAAGGTCTCCATGGGCAGTAAGAAGGAGGGAGGGGTGGCAAGCCACATTTTTTTTCTGTTTACTTATTTTTTGTACTTGGTACAAAACTCAAAAGGTATTTTTTTTAAGTGCTGTGAAAAGCAGATCTCCCGTGCCTGTCCCAAGTCATTGTGTTTCTCTCTCTAAAACAACATTTCACCACACGGATGGTGTGTGTACTCAAATACATATACACAAGCTTGCTTTTACACCGAGCAACCCTCCACACCTTTGTTCTCACTTTGCTATTGTCAGCTAACAGCGTCACGTGTTTGAACTCTTGCCTCACAGTACATAAAGAACTAGTATTCAACTATATATGTATATCCTAATAGATTAACCAATTTGCTGAAGATGAGCATTTAGGTTGTTGGCAATTTCTGCTGTTACCAACAATGTTACAATAAATCTTTGTGTATTAAGAAGAGAGTCTACCTGCAGTGTTTGCCATGCGGACCCAGAGGCGGTGAGCACAGCCGTGATACCCGGCTTTGGGAATCAGACGTGGCCAGCCCCCTGTTCCTCAGCTGTATGACCTAGAGTGAGCCTCTTTACTTCTCTGAGCCTCAGTTTCCCCGTAAAACAGGAATGGTGCGAACCCACCTGGAAGTGTTGCCAGGAAATGATGTAAGCTGGCGCTGTTAAAGTGCCTGCATCGTGCTTGGCACAGAGCGAGGGCTGGAGAGACAGGAGCTGTTACTCACTGACACCTAAGTCAGCTGGGGCATTCAGGTCCTGCCCGCAGCTTGGACTCCAGGCCTGGGGCTTGTCCTCAGTCTAATCACAGTTCCTCTCTATGCGTTACTTCCTTCTCTTTCATGAGCAGCCAGTGAGTCTGGACACAAGAGCTGAAGGACTGGGGCCATCCAGAGATGAAGACCCCCATGTCCTCTATCTGCCCTCAGGCCTCTGAATGGGCATGAAAAATAGGCCCAACGGCACCACCCGAGGTAGCAAGGTACAGCTTCCAGGGATTTCTGGGGGTCCTAAGCTCACTGTGAGCCTCTAAGGCCTGCCTGGACTATAGTCCAGCCTCACCCCTGGCCACTAACCACAATCCAGGCATATGATCTGTCTCTTCTTCACTGCTTCCAGGCCTTCCAGTGTGCTCTTCCCTCTTCCTGGGACACTCTTCCTACTCTCCTCCCTTTTGCTCCCAAGCCCTTTGTTTACCCAACTCCTAATAGTCCTTAAGTCGTTGCTTACATGTCACCTCCTGCAGGAAGCTCTCCTTAACCACCTTGCCACAGGCTGCTCAATCACCACCAAGAACAAGATTGGCCCTGGGCCATGGCCGAGTCATGGAGGAATGTCAGGCCACGGCTTCAGGGAAAGAGGCAGTCTAGCATCAGGAGCCACATGTGTCTTATGCTGGGACCTAACTGTAGGTACCCAGCCAGGAGGGCAACATCTGTCCTCAGTGCAGAGAGTGAGTTTTTGGAAGGAGAATATGACATTTGGGCAGGGAAGGACTCCTTAAATGAGAAGAAAAAGAGCTAACTGTATAAAAGGTGAATAAATCTAACAACAATATAATATAGAACTTCTGTGCATTGAGACAACTAACAGACAGAAGTTATCTCCCATACTTAAAAAAGAAAAGTCTCAATGTTTTGAAATGGGCAAAAATTTTAAATGGTAAACAGGCATTTCATAGAAAGCAAACATAGTTCATAAAGATAGGAAAAAATGCTCAATTTCATCTGTTATCAAGAAAATGTAAATTTAAATCATACTAAGATACCATGTCACATGAAAATCTTAAAAGTAAAAAGAATACCAGGTGTCGGTGAGGTTGGGGAGCTTTGAGAATTCTGGAACGTTGCAGACAGCAGTGTAAACAGGTAGAGATGCTTTGCAAAACAATGTGAAATAACCTAATAAATTGAAACACGCCTGGATAAAATACTCCAGCAATTCTGCTCCTCAGGATGGACTTTCAAAAAACTCTTTCACAAACTAGTGCAGCCACTCCAGAAAACAGTATGGAGGTTCCTCAAAAAGCTAAAAATGGAACTACCCTACGATGCTATAATCACACTACTGTGTATTTACCCAAAGAATACAAAAACACTAATTCAGAGGGATACAAGCACCCCAATGTTAAAGCAGCATTAATTACAATAGCCTAGATATGGAAGCAGCCCAAGTGTCCACTGACTGATAAACGGATAAAGAAAATCTGCTATATTATGCAATGGAATACTACTCAGCCATAAAAAAGAATGAAATCTTGCCATTTGCAATGACATAGAAGGAGTTACAGAGTATTATGCTAAGTGAAACAAGTAAGTCAGAGAAAGACAAATACCACATGATTTCACTCTTATGTGGAATTTGAGAAACAAAACAAATGAGCAAACGGAGGAAAAAAGAGAGAGACAAACCAAGAAATAGACTCTTAACTGTGCAGAATGAACTGATGGGTTATCAGAGGGGAGGTGGGTAGACAGATGGGTTAAATAGGTGATGGGGATTAAGGAGTGCATTTGTTGTGATGAGCACTGGCTGATTAAAATAAAAACTTTAAAAAAAAAGAAATATTGAGAATATTTAAAACTTTAAACTTTAATAAATTAAAATGTGAATAAGTAAAAAAAAAAACCTCTTGCACAAACATCAAAAGAAAAGTACAAGAATGTTCTAATTAGCATTATATGCAATAGCAAAAACCTGGAAATAACTCAAATGCCCATAACAATAAAATGGATAATAAATCAGATGATACTATGCAACCATAGAAAATGATTGAATACACCTGAATTGGATGAATGGCTCTCAAAAATCTAATTTTGAGTGAAAAAGGCAGTCACAAAAGTGCTTAGAAGTGCTATTCCATATATTTAAAGTTCACAAACAGGCCAAACCTAAGCAATATGTATTTCAGGATCCATACCTGTATGATAAACTATCAAGAAAAGCAGGGAACTGGCTAGCACACTATCAGGTTAGTGGTTATGTCCCCTCAGTAAAGGAGGACATGATAGGAAAGGGATGCACATGGTTCCTTTACATTTTTTAAACTGGTATGGATTCATGGGAGTTTATTTATTATCATTCTTGTAACTTGGCATATACATTGTTACCATGTGTGACTTTTAGTTGTTTTTAATAATTTAAAAACTAGCACAAGGGGTGCCTGGGTGGCTCAGTCGGTTGAGTGTCTGACTCTTGATTTCAGTTCAGTTCATGGTATCGTAGTCTGTGAGATCGAGCCCCGTGTTGGGCTCTGAGCTGACAGCACAGAACCTGCTTGAGATTCTCTCTTTCCTCTCTCTTTCTCTGCCCCTTCCCGGATCATACTTGCACGTGCTCGCTCTCTCTCTCTCTCTCTCTCTCTCAAAATAAATAAATAACCTTTATGTATGTACATAAATACATAAATACATAAGAGCACAAATAGACAGTGGGCACTCACGCAGATCCTGACCCACCCCCAGCCTGCAGGCTGGTCCAGGGGCCAAGAGCAAGCTGCTGCACACTGGAGACACTATAGAGAAAAGAGCTCTGGTGTCCCGACTTCACATCCCAGCCCTGTGTAGCTTTAGCCAACTTCCTCTGTTTCTTTATCTGTGAAGAGTTCTTAGCAAAATCATCGTCCGTGGTGGGGACACGGTGAATATTTGTTGAATGAATGAGTCAAGACATCCAAGATTCCATCGTAACTACCACCCTCATCCAAATGTATTCCTGAGGGGGAAATAGTGGCTACAGCTTCTAACACCCACCTCCCCACACACACAAATGAATATCCCAGAATTTGAAGTGGCACATCAGAAAGTTCTCTGTTCTGTTCGATCCAAACTTTTGGTATTTTAATGTTACAGATTTTCTCTCCCAAATGTCAGCTTCTCTTCTATTTTTCCTTTCACTGTCACAACAAGCATACAAGTATTTTCAATGGAATTTTACCAAATGGCACATCTTACATTTTGTAAACTATATACATGCACACTCCTCTTCTCGCCCCTCTGCCAAGTTCTGTCTCAGGGCCCAGTGATTTTGCTTCTTTGACCCTCATCTCCTGATTCAAATGCCCAGTCCTAAGGTTCCACCCAGAGCAGATTATTCCTGGGCTTAAAGGGAGGCCAGGGGGCAAATGAGGAAGCATCAGGCCTCCTTAAGCAACAGGGGGAGCTTCTGTGTGACATTCACTAAAGCCCTGAGCACACCAGCCTAGGAATGCCAAGTCCATTCCAAATCACTCTTCCTTCCTTCTTGGCATCAACTTGCCCGGCTGGGGACAGGAAAAGGAAGCTGGAGCCTAGCAAACCCCAGATTACAGAAATAGGATGGTGTCTTGGCTAAGGGCGTGGGCATTAAGGTCAAAAATAACCTCTCTGGGCGTCATGTTCTTTATCTGTAAAACATAACAATAATCCCACCTCAGAGAGTTATTGAATGGCATAAATATATATATATGCAATATACATTTAATATACATAAAGATACTTGCAGATCAGCATTTAAAAAAAAGTTGCCATATCCCCAAACCACTTCTGTTTGACTTTGGAAGGAATAAAACAGTCTTTACACTCAATTTGCTTTTTAATTGGGCTCATCTGCAGCTAGTGCTGCAGTGGTGGGGTGGAGGAGGGGACCTAAAGAGCTCTGGAGGCACCATTTGTCTTGGGCATATCAGCAGTGTAAGCCCACCTACTACTCTCAGACAGGCCAATGCCAGCCATGCTGAGAAAGCACTCACAACCCGCACTCATGAGCTGGAGATACCGCATCAAACAGCACATGGGTTGGAAAACAGGCCAGAGACTAGACTGTTGCATGAGCAGCACAGCCAGGACAAGCAGTGGAAGTCAAAGTGGTTACAGTTTACACAGAATATTTTGGAGCAGAAACCTGGCCTCAGAAGCTGTCAAGTCAGTGGACCGACGTCCAGGGCCCACAAAGGTAGGAGGTGTTGCACAGAATCCAGTGAAAGAGCTTTGGTCTCCAGAAAGCCTAAAGCCAAACAGATCAGCACCCAGGACAGCGACAATCAAATGTATGGCAGCACTGAGACATCGCATTCACCCCCACCATCCAGATCAGAATCAGCAAACATAGCAGGTTGCCGCCAGTCCCTCCCCTGCACCATGCAAACCTCATGGAGGAGTCATGGCATTTTCTATGGCTGAGCCCACATACAGCCTCAGAATCCTTCTGAATCCTTCCCAATACAGCTTTCAAGGCTCAACCAGTTGCTGGTCTATTAGAGGAAAGCTATTGGTTTACCCTGTCTTCATGGAATCACTGACAAAGGCCAGTCTGGCTGAAAACTAACTTCAAACCTCACCAAAGGTAGCAAAAGTATCCAAGTCAGAAAAAGAGGCACATCTTTAGGCTTGATTGGAGGTGTTGGGTAGGAGGGGAGAGATGAGGGGCAGGGAGGTGTGTTTGCAGAATGAAACATCCTAGCCCACCTCCCCCACCTCAGAGGTCAGACTACCCGGTGCCTTGTGTTTCTTCCCATTTTTTCCTTTGTCTTCTGTGAAAATTGCTTGAAATATCCATGTCCTCATAAATTAGATGCTTCGTTCACACACTGATAATTTCTTGGGGCCAACTCTGTGCCAGGCATGGTACTAAGCAGCAGGGACACAGTAGTGAATAGCACCTGGCCTGCTCCCCCGGAGCTTACAGCCTGGTGTGAGAGTCAGTGTCCATCAACAATTAACCCTCATTAGTTTTTCAGGACAAGCTAATAGCAGGCCAAGAGAGTGAGATGTGTACCTCACACATGTAACCAAGGAGCCAGCTCCATAGGAAAGAGAGGAGCCTTCAGACAGGTAGGGATCAGGGCCCCTTTCCTTGGAAGTTCCCACCTCCCAGGCCTTGGGGAAAACCAAGGCTTGAAAAGTTCCTGTAGGCTACAGCACAAAGGGAACAAAGATGTTGGAATAAGGGGGGCTAGGGGGCTTACAGACCCTACCCCACAGCATCCTCCAGCCCTGGCGGTGTCCACACCTCCCAACAGCCCAGCCTCAGAGCAAACTGGATGCCTGGGTTGAAACATCAGTATGAAGCATTCTCAGGGAAGGCTGAGCCTCTGAGAGACACCCTGTAGGCTCCGGGGGGCTATGCCATGACCTCCAATGCCCCCCCACCACCACCACCCAGGGCCAGAGATTGAATGCAGGTGGGAGGGAGAGGTCAGGCCTTGGACATAGTCTAGTTCAAGTGCTTGAAGCCTTGAGTCACCCTTGTCTCCATCACCACCTCATTTCACTTCAGCACAGTGACTGTTTGCTCTTCTAATTCCTCCTGGAAGACTCTAAACAGCATATTTGCTCAAGAGCTGGGGACAACATTCCAGTCTTAGAGAAGCAGAGTATTTAGGCAAATGCAAACATATGCTGGTTTCTCTTCTTAGTTACATTCTTGGCAAAGGAATTATTTCACCAAGAGACAAATCAGGACTTTCGAGGGCCCATTCATTCCAACCTGGCCCCAGCGATGGGACTGCTGACCCTTACCAGTCCCCAGACCCTTTAAAGACATGTAATGTGAGTGGCAGCAGCTATAAAAGGGTGGCACAGGGATCCCTGTGAGGGAACTACTCTATGTCCTGACCCTAGTGGTCACCTAGTGGTGATAAAATTGCACAGAAGTGAATACAGACACCCAAGTGCTTATAAACTGGAGAAGAATGAAAAAGGTCTCTGGATTGCATCAATGTCAAATGCTGCTTATGATATGATATGAGTTATGCAACGTGTTGCCCATGGGGAACCTGGGTGAAGGGTGCAAGGGATCTCTCTGTATTATTTCTCATAATTGCATGTGAATCTCAGTTATCTCAAAAGTAAGTCTTTTTTAAAAAAACACATAATGCGGAAACCGTTTCATCTTGGGAGTAGGACTGGCCTGTTTTCACAGAGCAGCCATAAGAAAACCTAAAACTATTTCTCCAAAGCCCATTTTTGTGCATTTTTAACAAAGTATGATTTTTTTTTCACATGGGAGGTCTTCAAAAAAGCCACATTCAGCGACATCCACATGACCTTACCTGGCCCCATGACCCTTAGGGTGCCCCTCCCCTGACCTATACCCCAGCCTGTGACTCTGAAACTCAGGGCAGACCATGGTAAAGGGAGGCAAGGGGCTGGGAGGGCCAGGTGACTGTCCAGTGTGAAGGACAGTCTTTGAAGAGGAGTCTTCTGGGAGGACCGTGCTGGCTGGCCTCCGCCTCTACCTATATGCAGCCCTTCGGATCCCTGCCAGCAGTTTATTAATATTTTATTGAAAACTCTAAGATGATTCAAACTTCAGCTGTCATGATAAGGTGTCGTTGCTAGGCAACATTCGTGCTTGTCTACAGATCTGTTTTTGCAGCTCTTCCCCCACTGGCAAAGCTCAAGGTTAGGCCCTAGCACCCCGAGACCCATACCGCTCAGATCCCCAACCACCATGTGCACCCAGCCCACTCTGAAGCACTCAGCCACCAGCCAATGGCCTGGCTCACGGGTCTCCCAATGCCCAACGTGCCTCCCAGGAGCCACAGAGTAACCCCTGCCCCCAACTCACCATACTCGCTGTCGTAGAACATGACAAACTTCTGCCAGCGCAGCTCTGTCACCAGCCTGAGCATGACGTCATTGAGGCGCACGGGTGGTCTGGAGGCCAGCGTGTAGGCCTCACCATCGGGGCTGGGGTTCAGGTGGCAGGCAGTGCGCGGAGACCCCCCTGGGTTGCGCTGGACAAAGAGGTGTGGGATATGCATCGCATCTGTGAGTGACTGCAGGGCGTTGGCAGACGCACAGCCAGTGGACGTGACCAAGGCCAAAATCCCCTGGGTCATGAGGTCACAGGCTAGAAAGAGAGGGAAGAGAGAGGGAGGGGTCAGCACGGGGACAATGCTGCACTGGCTTCGATCCACATGGCCCATGCCTAGCAGCTCATGCCCGGGGCCCCAAGAAATGCTGCCTGCCTCCAGAGACAGAACTACCCCGGGCCAGGCCAGGAGCTCTCACATGCAGAGTCTCACTGATGCTTTCAGGGATCCTGCCACCCAGATGTTCTTACACCCATTCAGCAGATGAGGAAATGGAGGCTGGGTGAGGCAAAATCATTTGCTCAAAGGCTACTCAAAGAGGGACGGTAGGACGAGAATCCAATGCACATCTGCTTGAAACACCCATCAGGGTTGCTAAATTAGCCATCCTGTTTCCCACCTGGGATATGAGCCTTTTAAGAGCCAAGAACTCATTTTGTGGATCTGTGTGTCTCCAAGGCCAAGACATAAGCCGTGAATATACTGTGTGCGCTATGATTGTTGGCTAGACTGAACTGATTGAGGCTGAAGGGAATAGATTACATCAGAAAGTCAGGGAGACACTTACCCCAGAGGACTCAGGTTTCAGGCAAAAAAAAAAAAAAAAAAAAAAGAGACAGCACTCCTAGGTCTTCTGGCCAAGTCCACTTAATTTATATCATAAAATACTGGGTCAAACCCCAGATGAAGCAGTCAGTTCCAGAAGCCCAAGATTATTCAAAAGCCAGTTGATAATAACAAAGGAAGATGCACGGCAACTAGGTGGAGGAGGAGAGGGAGGGAGGGAGCCGCCAGCAGCCTGTTCTTGGGCTGAGGCCCTCGCAGCGCATCTTTTGAAGTCATCCAGTATTCGTGAGGGGTGCCCCTTTTAGCCACAGACTTACGTCTTTGGGGGACATCAGACCAATTAATAGAAACATGCACCGCCCAACACTGCAACCCACTGCTCTGGTTTTGAAGCAAACATTTATTAATAATGCTTATGTGATGGAGGGATGTGGGAGAGCAGATGCAGCTTCAAAACACAGCCTGGGAATGTCAGCAGGCCATCTGCCGCAGACGGCAGACTTTTGAGCAACTTTGACAATGCGGTTCTTTCGGTTGAGAGCCTTTGGGTTTATGTAAACGTCTCAGACCAGGCTGAGAGGAGACCAGGAGCAGAGGAAACAACCCCAAGGAGAAGGGAGTGGGGGCCTGGGAAGGTGAAGGAGGAGGGAGGCCCTCCACACCTCCAAACCCCAAAGGCCGGCTGCTCCCCACGCAAGGGCGCTCACTGGGCACATTCATGAGCATCAGCAGGACGGTGACTCAAATACCCGCAGTGCTCCCTGCTGGACCCTCAACCCGCACACACAATGCAGGGGCAGGGGCAGGGGTGGTGAAATGAGATCCTCTGATGTCTCTTGGGAGTCACACAGCCATCCAAATGCTCTGACCAACTCCCATGCAAGCTTCACATGGCAGTTCTCTCCCAAACAAAAATCCAATTGCGTCATGCTCCTGTTTAAGGCCTTCAGTGGCTCCCAAGAGCTTTGGGGACAGAGTCTTGTAGCCTTCCCAATGCCTGTAGCTTCCTGCTCTTCACATGCCCCTGCCCACTATGCCCAGGCCAACCAGCCCCGTTTGAGCCCCTGGAACCCTCCACATTTTCTGTTCCCTCTTGCAACTTTCAACTTGAGTGAATACTCAAGACTCAGACTCTATATCCCCAGACTGGCCAGCACCCCCCTGTCTTGAGCTCCCCCTACACCCACACTTTCCCTATCAGGGCATGATGCATGGCTTGTGTAATTCTCTGTCTCTCCTAGGACCACACACTCCAGGGAGCCATGTGATGTGCCTGTTCTGTTCATCATCCTTCCCTAGACACACACCGTGTCCAGCACATGGCAGTCGGCAAAGACTGGTGCAAGAATGCAGCAAGCCTGGACATTTTCATGCCCTCTGGTCAATAATTCCACTTTAGGCACCTATCAAAATTATGGGAGTGGCTCTGGATCCCAAAACATTCATAGGATACTTATCCATGCTGTTGAAATATTGCTCACAATCTAAAAGATGCAGATAGGTGACTGGTTATGAAAAACACTCCATTTGTTGAAAGCATATGTAGCCTTTAAAATTATTGATGAAGATACTAAGGTAACATGGGAAAGTGCTTGTCATAAAAAAGTTATGTGAAAATAATACAAAACTGTATGTCTTTTATTACATCGATGAAATAAAACTCAACACGCATGAAAGACAAGGAGAAAATATTGCAAAATGCTAAAAGTGCATTTTACAAGAGGCCTGAACTGATTTTCCTTCTTTTCCATATTTTGCCAAAATTTCAAGTCATGAACAGATAATTCTTTTAGAAAAGAAAAATAATCTTCCAATAATGGGTAAGTTGTGAAGCTATATAGGAGGAGGGACTATTCTCTGAGAATTTTCCCTGTGCCAAATACTGTTGAGTACGTGTGTGTGTGCGTGTGTGTGTGTGTGTGTGTGTGTGTTGAGTACTTTATGTATGTGTCATTGTGTCCATTTTCCAGATAACAAGTTGTGAGGCCACACAACCAATAAGAGACAGGGCTGAACTGAAATGCCATCCAATCTAGAAAACACTTCTGAGAGGCAGCTAAGTGACAACAGCAGGGCACAAAATTATACACACCCCAGAACTGTAACTAGATAAAAAGCTTGCTTATGGAAAAGGCAGGAGAAAACACCAAAAGGCAAGAAAAGAACAAGGTGTGGTGATGCTGAATGGATTTCTCTTTATTCTCTGGTACATACTTTCTTCAATGCCAATACACTGAATTTCTAACTCTAAGAAGTAATCATACAAAATAAACTGGACATCACAAGGATGGAAAGCTGTCCAGACACCCAGCCCAGGACACCCACAAGAGTGCTCCTGGCTGCCATCACTCACTCCCGGCCCTCCACTTCCCACCCCATCCAACTCCCTCCCAGGTCATCACCTGACTTCTGATGGCAAACCCTGTGCCCATTCCATATACACCAGTTCTGAAGTCATTGAACCTCTCTGAACCTCAGTTTCCCCATCTGGGCAGACATCCCACCATCACTGCAGACTGCTTCCTTCCCCTCTGTGTGTTTCATACATATACTCAGCGCTCCCTACTGTGTGCAAACCCCTGCAATGGGCACTGGGGGAGCACAGGGCACCAGCCCCAATTCTGAGAAGCTTGGATCCACCAAGAAGACAGACCCCATGATTCAGCCTGTGGGGAAGGAGAGATGAAGCTCCTTGGGACCCAGAGAAGGGTGACCTCAGGGTCACAGAGAAAGAGGATTTAAACCAGCTGAGATGAAGGAAAACAGCATGACAGAGGGATGCAGCATGACAAAGACACAGGGGCCAGGCAGCAAGAACATGCTCAGGGAACAATTGCCTGACTGGTCACTTTGCCCCAGTCCTGCTGGTAGCCAGGGACACCAACTTCTTGGCTGGGCCTGGGCTCACCAGGGCAGCAGAAGAAGCCCTAGAATCTCACTAACCAAGGTTCTGGTTTGGGCTCCTCCGGTCACATGGGGTGAGAGCTCCAGTGATCCCGTCTGTCCTATGACGTGGCCAGTGCTGTGCCTGGCATGTCCTACCCTGAGAGTCCCGGGTCTGGAGAAGCCTGGATCAGCAGGATGCTGGCATTTCAGGGAACACTGGCAGGACTGTGATTGTGAGACTGTCCCGGAATGCTGACGGAGCCCATGGGTCCTTTGTGAGCCTCCGTTTTCTAAATGAGGATAAGAATCTCTACCCAGCAGAGCTAGGGGAATATGGACTTAGGACATGGACAGCAAGTGCCAACCCTTGCTGTGTACAGGAAAGAGGTTAAATAGAAGCCAGTTTCCTGCCACTCTCCTTGGGCATCCCCATCTCCCCCATCAACGTCCCCACCCAAGTCATGCCCAGGATCCCAAGAAACAGTAGTTAAGACAAAGAGCGCCCTCACTCCTGCTGCTGACAGCCCTCGCCGTAGAGGTGGGCACTACTGCCCCACCCCTCGTACAGCCACCTGCAGCATCATGCAAACTCCTCAAGCCGCCAGCCTCGGAAACTGGGTGGATAATTAAGGCTGGAAGCTTCTCCCAGGCGCTAATGGAGAGGCCCGATGCAAGTCAATTTCCAATCCGTTGTGAATGGCCTGCTAATTGGGGCACTGTTGAAATGATGGTTATTTAGAGGCTCCTAACATAAAAATAATATGATCAAAATACATCAGATCAAAGCCAAATCAGCTATTAGCTTAATCAAGGTTGTGTGCTCATTCCGGGACAGGACATACCCCCAGTGCAAAGAGAGATGCTGAACCCCAGTGACAGGGTCCCCTGGCCTGAGTCTGAATCTGGGCCCTGCCACAAACATGCTGTGGGACCTTGGGCAAAGTGCCGGCCCTCTCTGGGCCTCTGTGTTTTCTCTGTCATGTAACAATGATTGCACCCACTTCACAGGGGTGTTGTGCTCATTCCGTGAAAGGTCTTGGTATGTGAAGAGCCATTCGCACCGCCTGGCATGCAGTAGGGATGCAGAAGTCACCACTGTTATTACCTCTCCTGCTTAGACGTGTTTCCGCAGCTCACTACAAGATAAGAGCCTTTGTTATAATTCTTTGCCTCCAATATCATGTGGTCATAAAGCTGATCTCTCTCTTGATTGCAACAATGCATGCTTGATGGCTTGATAAGGACACCCTGAGAGTGGCTCATCAGCTGGGAAAGCAAGAAGCAGAGCTGAATGTGATGATCAGATTCGAGCCCCCTCCCCAAGCCTGGTGGCCTAGGAGAGCAGAGGGTCTCTGCAAAGATCTATGCACTGCCCAACAGCGTCCCAGGAATCGGGAGAAAGAGGGTGCTCAGAGCTCAAGCTTGGGCCCAAATGAAGAGGACCCATGGGCTCCGCCAGCATTCTGGGACAGCCTCACAATCATGTTCCTGCCAGTGTCCCCTGAGATGCCAGCATCCTGCTGATCCAGGCTTCTCCAGACATAGGACTCTGAGGGTAGGTCATGGCAGGCACAGCACCGGCTATATCACAGGACAGACAGGATCTCCAGAACTCTCACCCCGTGTGAGCTTTCTGATCTCCTGGGGAGAACACTGCAGCACAGAGAGGGCTGGCCGGTCAGCCAGGGCCACCTAGCCAGAGAGCACAGAGCAAAGAGATCATCAGAAGCAGACCACCAGGAGCCTCTAGAGCCAGTCCCAGAAGAGACGGTGGCCAGCAGGGGACAGAGCCCAGGATTCCGTGGCTAATGCTAGCCAGCACTTCCCTAGACAGAAACGCCTAGGACAGCTCCACACTCAGGGCAGGCCCCAGGGGAGGAGCTGGCCGGCAGGCACAAGGCCTCTCTCTCTGCTGACAGCAAATCCTTGCCGTATCAAGTCACTCAGTGCCTGCAGGTGGACACTATTGAGAAGAGAAGTATCCCCAGACATTGAGGTCACTCCAGGTACTACCCCCGTTTCATGTCCAGTCTTCTCCATCCCCATCAGGATTCCTGGAAAATTCTCAGGCTAAAATTGGTTGGGAGAAGCAATACCCCAGAAGCCTTGGGCTAGAAGAGACAATTTGTGGTGCCACCACTCAGAAATGATGGCCACAGCTGTCCCAGGTCTCCCCTCCACCAGGTGCCCCTGGCATATCCACACTGCTCCTCCCGAAAGACCAGATGTGGCCCGGCATAAGTGAGATCCACCCACGTGGGCCCCTCAACCTCACGTGCCAAATGGCCTCTGGCTAGCCCCTTCAAGAATCATGAGACTCTTCCAGATGGACAAGGCAAGAGAGAGGGCACTCCACCTGGGTAGGAGCAGAGGTGCCCGGGGAAGCCTGCCAAGGCTCTGCTCATCTCAGCAGGCAGCAGATGGGAGAGCCAGGCTCTGGGCAGCCCAGGGCTTTGCCCTACCCTACAGAAGGAAGGGTCTCTCTCTCGGGTGGGAGTCCAGCAGGCCAGCCCCAGGAGCTCTAGCACCTCTGCCTGCCCCGTAAGTGGGGCTCCCAGTGACAGCTCGTTATCGTAATCATCTTAACAGCCATGAGCACTCACCCTCCCCTGAGCCACCCTCATTATTGGTGCCCTTCCTTTCCTCCTTTAAGCTGGCACTGCTTTATTAATATTTGAATTCTAATGGCTAATGCTTTAAATTAAGGTAGCATTTATAAATACTTTATAGTCAATGAATAATTGACCAAATTTAGTATTGTCATAACTCATAGTAAATTATTGATCTATGAAGAATAAATATTTTTTTTATGTTTTATTAAGACACTTAAAATGTAAACAATACCATCAAATGGTGGGGGGGAAATGGGTGACAGTACCAGACAAAGGCAGGTGCTAGAGCTCTGGTCCCTATAGTACATCGACCCTCCCTAGCCACTTACCATCAAAGGGCACCCCCCCCAAAGGGGAGAGTCACCAGCGTCTTTACCCCCCTCCCTCTTGCGCATCCTGTCCTACAGACCTGCTTAAATAACACTCCCAGTGGCTTCCTCCTGCCTTCACTCCCATCTCCTTGCTCAGTTCAGTGTCTGTCCATCTGTCACTACAGCCACTCCATTGCAGACAACCTCACTCCCCTCTCTCTCCTTACGTGGCACAGCTGGTGAAATCCCAACCCGGGGTCAGCCCCCTTTCCCAGGTCTGTGAGCAAACAGTGGAGAGTCAGAAAGACCCACATGCCCAACAACGTGGTGACCCTTGCAAAGCTGTGTCACCTAACTCACCCTGCCATTCACCTTACACCCTCTCCACCACCTTCTCTGCCCACTCTCAGACCTCCCCAACTTCTCCCCCAAGTTCAGCTGATGACCTTGCTTCATTCTTCATGGATAAATGGAAGCCGCAATCAAAAGGAACGCACTCCACTTCTTGCCACCACATTTTCACATCTGTCTGCATTTGTGTTAGAAGCTGAAGAAGGCAGCCTCTCCCGTCGGAGGCCGGGCCCTGCTCAGGAGCTCTGGGTGCTCCCACCTCTTGCTTTCTCCCAGACCAGACCCATCACTCACCCATCAGTCACGCCCTCCCTCTACGAAATCATCAACCTTCCTTGTATTTGATCTGTCCCTTTACAAGTTAAACCTCAGCCATGTGGATGGTTCCATAGCTGTGACTCCAGCCCACAGCCCCCTCCTGGGCTGCCAACCCCCAGCCAGGGGAGGCTCCCTTGCTGAGTTCACTAGCAACTCAAACTTGGTTTATCAACACTGAGGTCCCTGGGGTGTGACCTTGTCCCTCCTGGTCACCAATCTCTTCAAAAGAGGCACCCCTCTCCACCACTTGTTCTTGACCCTTCTCTCTCCCTGACCCTCTGCACCCAAGCCATCATCAAGTCCTGGATGTTTTATCCCCAAAATATGCTTGGGTCTGTCAACTTTCTTCCACCACCTTGGTCTAAACCACTACGACATCCCTACTGGACCCACATGCATCCAACCTCCCCCTGGGATCTACACACCATCTATGCCAGTGGAATGGCCTTCATGAAACACCAAGCAGACTGTGTTGTCCCTGCTTAATTACCCACATTAGCTTCCCACTGGCCTTAAAATAAAATCAACATCCCCAAACAGGCCCTGCAAGGCCTTGCATAACCCACACCCATGCCCTGGTAACTCAGACACTGTAACTCAGACACTGCTTAACTGCTGTACTGCTTACACATGCTGTAACACATGCTTACACACTGCTTACACATGCTGTAACTCAGACACTGCTTCTCCTGCTTCTGGGTCTCTACGAACTCCCTCTGCTTACAGTGCTCCTCCTGCTAGCTCTCTCATTCTGTGCTTTTGTGGGTAACCGTCACCCCCCAAAGAGAACTTTCCACAACCCTTATTTTCCCTTGCTGTACTTGGCCTGCACACCACCCACCAACATTTGCAGTTGTGGACTATTTTGAGCAGCCGCCGCCAGTCATCTTTCTCTGAACCATGAGCCCATGAGCAAAAGCGCCTGCATACCGCTTACCCTCCGAGCCCCTGGCCCAGCGCCCAGCGCAGCACAGCAGAGCAACAAACTATTTAATACTCCTAACAACTCCGCAAAAGAAGCACTATCGGGGTCCATATTTCATTGGTGACACAGAGTTTTCAAACCTACCAAGGTCCCCAGATACTCATGTCCTCCCAAAAGGGTAGCCATGTTCCAAAATTTGGAGAAGGGGAGTTTCTTAATTCACCAAAAGCTCAGAGGGTGCCAAGGGGACACTGGAAGAAAAGTTGGCTGGGCCTGAGGAGGAGGCTCCTCCAGGAGGAGGCTCCTCCAGGGGGAGCACCCCCAGGGTAGGAGATCCCACACCCCTCTGGCCTCACGGTCAGCCCAGGCCAGGGGACCAACAGCAGCAGGGCCAAAAGGTCCCACTGGATGTTGGACCGTAGCCTGAGGCAGGTGGGCAGCTGGGGCAGGCAAGATGCACAGAGACAACCAGGAGGGTGGGGTAGAGCTGGCAACGCCATGCCAATCTCTGGGGCCTCATCCTTATGCCAATTAATGAATCAAAACTGATTCCCTGCTCCCACAGATTGGAAACACAGGGAACACTGGGTGGGATCGTGCTGGCTTATTTATAGCTCTCCAGCTCCTCGTTAATGATTTTTACTGCTCCGCCAATGGAACGCCAGGCTCCCGGGCCGGATTCGTACAAAGCCTACACTGTGGAAGTTAAATCAGGACAGTGACAAGTCCTGGGAGACTGAGAGAACCTCGAAAGCAGCCGGGCACCCAGGAACCTCCTGTGGCTCTCTCTGCACCCCAAGCCCAGACCTCCCTTCCTGGACGCCCCTCACCCTGCCTCCAAATGCCACTCCCTACACCTGATCACATCTCTTATCGCCTACTTGTTTCCCTGCCTCCCAGCATTTCTTTCTCCAACCCACTCTGCAGACCAAAGTTCAGCAACCAAGCATGCCCCAAAATACCTGCCATGCTCCCCACTGCCTAGGAGTCAAAGTCCAGTTTGTGAGATCCCCCAGGACCCCTCAACTCCACACACCACTTGGCACCCATCTGTTGACCAACCTTCACAAGCCCTGTGCTCTCCGCTGGTCACCACACCCATCCTAATCTCTAACTTTGCACATGCAGATTCCTTTTGCTTGAAATGCCCTTCCTCCACCACTATGACCTTCAAACTCCTACTTCTCCTCCAAGACCCACCCCAAATGCCTCTTTCCCTATGGAACTTTCCTTGACTTCCCCTTGCTAAGGAAAATTAATCATCCCTTTCCCTGCAGGAAAGTACTGCGTCCTAGCATACTTCTATCAAGCATGTATTATTTAACTTCATGCTTAATTGCTAGGGTCCAAGAAAAGAAACTGAGTTTCATGGCTTTCTGTATCTCCAGGCTCAGGGCCTGATAAAGAGATGGTCAGGGGATGTTCACGGAAGGCATGAGTAAGTGAAAGCACAGATGTATAGAGAATGAGTGAAAAGCTGGAAATGCCAGTGCTATAAGGTAAACGAGTCACCCAGAGAATCCGTGGGATGGGAAACATGTCAGGAATGATGCAATGGAAAAGTCTGCCTTGTCAAAGAGCAGGGCTAGCTCTGGGCAGCACAGTGAGTGGGCTCTGGGGCCTCCTGGACTTGGCTCAGAATACAATCCTTGCATGGATGAGCCAGGGCGCCATGGGATACTCACTTCATCTAATCCTGCCCAAGACGGAGGGACTGCTTAGAGGAAGAGGAGAGTTGGAACCTTGGAGGAAGCAACAGCACTGTTCTGGACCCAGCGAGGCAAGGGAGAGACACAGCCAGATCCGAGGAGCACCGGTTCCACGGGCCCCGGAGGAGAGACAGTTTGGGGCCTGAGCCCGGGTGGCAGCCTGGCTCCGAGAGAACAGCAATGGACAACTGGCAGCACAGAGAGGTCTCTGGAGAACTCGGTATTCCCGGGACACGCACTAAGGGACATGGGGCACCCCTGCATGGCCATACCTCAGAGTACCCAAGAAGGTGTTTTCAGCTCTAGAGCAAGAGTGAGAAGGAAAAGAATGTGGCAGTGTCTGGGCTGGGGATAAGGACACAGCCCTTCTGCTTCTCTGGACTGTGGAACGGGAAGACGGGAGCCTGGCCACAGATTTCCACCAGGTGCCATCCATCTAATCACTGAACCCATAGCCTCCCTGGGAAGTGGGTACCACTACCTCACTCTAGACAGGGGCAGAGACCCACAGTTAGGGTGTTGCCTAAAGTCACAGGGGAGCCTGGGTTCAAACCCTGAGCTGCCTCTCACCCCAAAGTTAAACACAGGGGCCCAGGAGACAGGCAGGCCCACTGCTACAGCTGTGTGTGCTCAGGCAAGTCACTTAAGCTGGCTGAGCCTCAGCCTTCACTTATAAACAGGCTAATAACAGCCCCATCTCTAGGGCCACCACAAGGAATAAATGAGCTAGAGGCCAAGGATGGACGTACCCAACAGGCCGGATCACGAAGCCTGACCTCAGCCCCGCCCACAGCCCTGGGCTGCCCAAGGCCAGTTCCATGTGTGCCTCTCCCCTTCCTCCACCTGCATTTTTCTTCCAAAAGTGAAGGCCATCCAGTCACCAGGCACCCCCTGGCCTGTGGTCCTTCCAGGCCCAACACAGCCCTCTGAGACAGGGAATTGAAGCTCAGTGAGGCTTCTGGGTCTCCCTTCCCATCTCAACCTATGTCTGACTTTTCTAGCTCTCTCTGGCTGGCTCTCTCATTCTCCCTGCTATTGTTTCTCACTTGCTGAGCCTCAGTTCTCCCTCAGAGTGCACACGTGGTGTGTGTGTGTGTGTGTGTGTGTGTGTGTGTGTGCGTGTGCATCTCTCTCCCCCCACCAGCCTATGCCCTCTCTCCCCAGTAGGACCGACTGCCCTGGAGGGACACAACCCCATGTCTACGCTTCAGCTCCCAATCCCCATGCTGGGTTTGGAATTTGACCCGTGGATGCCCAGCTACTAGGCCCTCAGCACTCTAGTCTCTCCACCCACAGAGGATTAGTGTCACAGGAACAAGTGTCACCTCTCAGCCTGCGCCCCTTCCAAAAAAACTGGGAGGGCACAGAAATGTCCCCATTCTGCCAAGCTCCAGCTCTAAGTTCTAGCTCCAAGATCTTGCACTTATCTTGTACTTGGCCTCCCCACAGACAGACAAGAGGCAACCTCCAGGCTCTCAGGTGCAAAGCAGGGACTCGGAGGCTATCCTGCCTGTGTCACATTCATATCTCCGTTACCTGCATTCCCCTGCAAGCAACTCACCATTCCGGACCCAGGTCAAGTGGCTCTTCCTCTTCAGGGGCCTTCTTCACCCAGTCAGGACAACAGAGGCCCTGCCTCTACTGTCCCCCTGCTTTACACACAAGTGCAGTTCAAACAGTATCATTGTTTGTTCGTAGACCTCTGTCACATACTGGACTGACCCCTAAGGATCTCTCTGTCCCTAGCACCAAGTCTGGGGCTGGACCCTCAGATGCCTCAGGGGAGCAGCAGGGACAATAGGACAATGGGGGATGGGCATGCTGCTGGCACTGGTCCACCCGCCATCACAGGGGCAGCCCAAGATGGCTGCTCTCACCAGGCAAACCTAATGGCAATAGGTCGTCACCACTCTGTGGGTCCGTCTCTAGGGTGAGTGCCCACAGGGATGCCCACACACACCTCAACAGCCTGGGCAGGTCAGGTACGAATGGATCCAGTCCTCTGTGCTACTCTGTGGCCTGTCACCTGGTGAAGACCAGCACTGAAGCACTGGCCCAAAGCCATCCCGATGGGCAGGGACAGCCTACTCTCAAGGGGAGAATGCCAGCACTGAGCCCCCAGCTTCTGGCTTTACTGACCCAGATAAGCCACTAGTCCATCCTGCCACATTCCCTTACTCTCCCACTGGGAGGGCCACGCCTGATCTCCAGATGGGAGCCTTGAGCTCAACACTGTCACCTGCACAATGTCCCTCAAACAGGGTGTTTGGACTCCCTCCTTAGGCACCACCCCTCCACAGCTCAGCCCCTTCTCTCATTCTGCCCAGCCTAGATGCCCCCCACCTTGGCTGCCATCAAGCCCCCATGCCTTGCAGCCAAATCCAGGGAAACAGACAGCGAGAGGCAGCCCCTCATGCCTCCCTAACCCCTCTGCCACACAGCACCCTACATGGTAAGGGCAGGAGTGGGGAGCTGGGGCAAAGCCAGAGAGGTGGCTGTGACAGATGGGGCTGGTTATACCCCAAGGCCCTGCTGTGTTCACCATATCTTTGTCATGCTTCTTACATGGAGTGGTCCAAGAAGGCTGGTGTCCACACTTACTGGTCCAAACCCACAGCTGATTGTGAACAGAACATTGTGGGGGGTGGGGGGTGGGGGTGGCTTCACAAATTCCTGACATGTGTCTTACAAATGAACTTCTTTCCATTCAGCCCATTACTCTTCTCAGGAGGCAGCAATTACAAAGCCCAAACCCTATCCTGTCACTTAGCATCCAGGAGCCTGGGCCAGTCCCTTTTCAGAATATCGGTGGCGTGTTATCTTTTAAAGTAGGAGGACAAGGGGCGCCTGTGTGGCTCAGTCGGTTAGGCGTCTGACTTCGGCTCAGGTCATGATCTCACGGTCCGTGGGTTCGAGCCCCGTGTCGGGCTCTGTGCTGACAGCTCAGAGCCTGAAGCCTGCTTCTGATTCTGAGTCTCCCTCTCTCTCTGCCCCTCCCCTGTTCATGCTCTGTCTCTCTCTCTCTGTCTCAAAAATAAATAAACGTTAAAAAAAAAAATTTAAGTAGGAGGACAAGGAGGAATGGGTCACAGCACCCGCATTACACACAAGACATGAAAACAAAGCCTCTGGCACAAAGTACATCTTGAATCAATTCTATGATGCTAATTCCTTCCCCCTTGGGAAGGATCCATTCGCTCATCCATCATTCATTCACTTATCAGGTACTTAGCACCCTCCCTCCCAGCTTCTTTTAAACTAGGCACACACGGCTGCAGAGGACAGCCAATGACACAAAGGGGAGGGTGGCGGGCTGCTGTCCAGCCCACTGGGGCTGAAACAGAAAGAAACGAAGCACTCTTTCCCTCTTAGAGAGATGGAACAGCCCAGTGGTAAGATGATGGGTGCCAGAGCTGAACTGTCCAGGCACCCCAATCCCTGCTCTGTGCCTCAGGCTGCGTGTGGCTCTGGGTAAGTCACACCCTCTCCTCGAACATGCCCCACCTCGAACACAGGCTAACCACAGTAATTCCAAATCAGATAAATGCATTTAACCAAGCAAAAGCAAACACACAAACAAGACCCACAGCAGCTACCTCCTAGGATACTAACAAGACTCAAATGAGTTAGCCCCCACCAGGAAGTACAACTAACTGATCATCTGCACAAGGAGTGAACTAAGTAAGACCAGAGAAGAAAGCAGCCCAGCCAGGTTCAAAAACAGGCTGCCTGTGAGTGCCCCAGGCCACCCTCGGCCCTTCTGTGCATTTCCCCAGCAGGGCAGTTCTGCTGGCCAGGGACGAGTGGGGCAGCATCCAGCCTGGCCTCTACCTCCCAAAGCCTGCAGCTGCTTTTCTCATTCACCCCAAGGCTCCACATGGCCTTGATGTCTACCTCCGATCTCATTATCATCCTAACAGCCATCATGACAGCACACAGCCTCCAAAACTGAAGAGACAGTGCCACTTTTAGAGAATGAGTCTAGAGGGGGCAGCTGCCTCAGCTCCCAGCAGCCACCACCTGACAGTCTCCCAAGTAACGGGGTTGGTGTGGGTACTGGCCCAGCCCCCGAAGGCAGCTTTCCCTGCATCACCAGGGAAAGGAGGCAAAGCCCTCAGGACACAGACGATGGCCCATGCTACCCTGGCCATTCAGGCCAGGCCTGCTGAGCCCAGCTCTGAGGAGGCTCACTCCTGAGATATGCAAAAACGTGCCCAGCTGGCCTGGGGACATTACCTTCCTTGGCTCCCAGGTGCTTTGGAGCAGACAGGGAGAGAAATCAGAAATCTCCTGCAGCCAGCAGGGATGAGAGGGGATCCTTGCCAGTGATAATGAAAAATTTCACAGTAGCAGATGCTTGGAGAAAATTGAAAAATACAACAAAATTCACAAACCAGAGAGGAACTTAAGAGAAACGTGATCAGTGGGGCTGTTTTCCCATTGGCACCTTTCCAGGCATGAGAAGACTGACTGGGAACCAGGTCCTCCCTACTAGGTAATTCAATTGCCCCCCACCCAGAGCCCCAGAGGCCACCACAAATCTCTCCAAGCACCTACTATGTGCCCAGCCAGGATCCATGCCAGGAACACAGAGGATGCAAATATGGCCCCAGGTCCTAGAAACGCCATCTGGAGAGGGAGCTGGGGCATGGGCCGGGACATTGTGGTCCCGTATCCACGGAGGGATGTCAGGCAAGAGGAGTGTGGGTAGGTAGTCATGAGGCCTGGGATGGCAAGGGGGCTTCACGGGGGACAGGGCAGCTGATGCCGGGACAGAACACAGACAAAAAGGGCACCAAGAGAAAGAGAGCAACTAGGCTAGCAGCATGCCATGAGCCGAGGCATGCACATGAATGGCATCTGGGGATCTGCCAGGAGGGAGCCACTCATGCTGGGGTGAGAGGGAAACAAGGAAGGTGGGTTCAGAGTGGAGGTCTTGCCCGCTCAGCTGAGGGGCTTTGTTTTGATCCCATGAAGGAGGCTTGGAGGGTTCCTGAGCACAGGCAAGGCCTGCTCAGAGCTTACCTATGGAAAAATGGCCCCAGTGAGGACACAGCAAGAAGACTAAAGGCCTAAGCTGACTCCTCCTGCTTCCTGTCCTGGCAGGACCCAGGCCAGGAAGTATGGAGGCAGAAGGCAAGGAAGACAGTCAGGGCCACTGCAGATCAGAGGACAAAGTCAGCTAGATGCACAGAATGGGGGGCGGGCAGTCAGGCAGACCTAGGAGCCAGGCTCCCCCACAAAGCCAGCAGGACTGGGGGTGAGGCACCTGTCGCCTAGTGGCACACGCTACCCTTACACGCCATTGCCTGGCATCCTCCACAACCCTAGGAGGGCATCACCATCCCTCCCCTCTACAGAGGGGAGAGCTGAGGCTTGGCAATGTGAGATCTCTTGTCAGGTGTGGACCACCCACCTCCCCCCTCCCGCTAGTGAGTATGAGGCCAAGAACTCAGGCCTCCCAAGAGGCACAAGCTGCCCACCCCAAGCCTGGGCTGAGGGCCCAAGGGGCAGGGCAGGATAGGAGCTGGTGCCTTCCGGCCCTGTGGGGAGTAAGGCCAGCCCTTCAGCCCGCAGTCGGCGTCTGTGATGTCCCCGGAGGCTTGAGAGAGCTCTAAGAGAGAGAACTGTATGCCAGGAAAGGAGCCAGTGGAGGAGAGTGGATGAGGTTGGAAAGGAAAAGCGGGCCCCTCACCCACCTCTAAAGGAAACCCTATGGAAGCCATTCATGTCCGGGGCTGAGCCTGAGGGACACAGACACACTGGCACACCTGGCACCCAGTAGGCAGGCTCACCTCCTGAATGGGGTAGAGAGGCCTCTAAAAGATGCACTCCACGAGAGCCGGCCTGCCACGCAGGGCATGAGAGTGGAAGGAAGACCCTAAGTTCAGGGGGTCTGTCACCGGGACTGATCACGTGTAAGACCGCTGACAGGGACAGAGGGTATAGTGTGGGCAGAGCCACGTCATGAAACTCTCCAAGCCACAGTGGGCACAGTGGGTACATGAGCCTTTCCCTGGAGCCCAGCTGGAAGGGAGCGGGCGCCCCTTCCTCACCATCATCCAGGCAGGAGCTGGCAGTGCCAGGGGCACGTGCACAGAACAGCACCATCACCAGGTGGGGGCACGCCAGCCTCCTGTGTGAGTCTCCGCTGGCCAGAAGAGGAGCCTGGGGACTACTGTTCCGTGCCGCAGGCCTGCTTCTGGAGGGCGCTGTGGCACATCGAACCAGGGCAGGGAGGCTCTGAAAACCAAAGAGAACCACCCTCCTGCCCCCAGAATCCCAACACGATATGCGCTCGTTGTGATTTGCACTCCCTCGGGGCATTTTCTTGCTATGAAGCAGGCTCCACTTGGATGGCTAGGCCTAGAAAGCTCCAGAGGTTTAAGTGAAGCCCAGCTCCAGCCCTGCCCTGGCCATGAAAGTCAGCGCCCCTCTCTCCTCTGCTCAGACACCCTCCCTGGAGAGAGACAAGGAGGCAAAGGGGTGGGAGGACACGGCCACCAGCACACACAGCAGGACACGCCCCACACACCAGCGAGCACACACACACCCACGTGGCACTGAGACTTCCCATGCGGTGCGGGCGCCTTCATGCTCCAGCCCACTGACCCCTGCCAGGATTTGGCAGGGATGGTTCTGGGCAGATCTGGAGATATCTGAACTCTGCGGCCTCCTCAGCATTGTCTCTCCTCTGCAGGGACCTCCACCCCAAGGAAGGGCAGTCCAGCTCAGCCCTTCGGACAAGCCCTTCCATAGGCCCACAAAAGTGGGCACCCCTCAGGCGGTCCCGAGACTGCTCTCCAACATGTGGCTGAGGTGGCACAGGCAGCAAGTGACAACCATGTGCTGTGTCTCATCACAGAGACACAGTGATGCTGTGGGCAAAACGGGCCAAGGGAAAGACCTACCTTCCTGAGCAAACTGCTCTGTTCACAGCAGCTCCCCTTCCTTTTCTTGTTTGGTTTGCCTTACAATCTTTTTAAGTTGTTTTTTTTTTTATTTTTTATTCTGAGAGAGAGATAGCATGCATGAGCAGGGGAGGGACAGAGAGAGAGAGAGAGAATCAGCACTGACAGTGCCTAGCCCGATGTGAGGCTCAAACTCACGAACCTGTGAGATCATGACCTGAGCCAACATCAAGAGTCAGATGCTTAACCAACTGAGCCACCCAAGCACCCCTTGCCTGACAATTCTGAGGTAAGGATTATTGTCACCATTTTTCAGACGAAGACACTGAGGCTTACAGAGCCAAGTCACTCCTTTAAGGTCACATAGCAAAAGGCAATGGAGCCTGAGTCCAAACTCAAGTAAGTCTGATTTTGCAGATCCTGCCATTCCCACACTCCCAAGTGGTACAGGTGAAGACCGAGAAGCAGCAGGTGAAGATCAAGGACCAACAGGCAATAGATCGATGTGCAAAGTCCCCCGGAAAAATGAAAGAAGGAAAACCTTCCTGTTCTCATCCCAAGCACATATCCCCACTAACTGGCCTCCATATCCTACCAAACCCCCAGAACTCCCACCCACTCATGCCCCCTCCCCACTCCTAACATACACAGACTCACAAAACTACTTCCTACACCTATTTAAACGATTGGTTGAAGGAAAGTGCTGCCGACCAGCTGAGTGAGCCTATGCATCAGCACCTGTCTGGGCAGAGGCTTACCAGAGAAGAGTATCACTCCCCACCCCGGCTGCCCACACTCCCACACAATTAATAGGAAGATGATCCCTAAAGCTCAGAGCCTAGCAATGTGCACAAGGAGATACAAGAAGACGTGGGCGCTGGGTTGCTGCTGTCTATCCTGGCCATGGTCAGATCCACAGTCACCCTACCCTACCAGCCTTGCCTGGGCCTTCCCAGTATGGCAGCTTCTGCTCTAACAGGGCCATATGGAGGCTGGGCATGATGGGATGTGGGGGGACACACAAATAGGTCAGACGCAGCCCATTCCTCCCACATAGCACCTGAGCCCTACACCTCCATCATGCCCCAGGGGCCCTGACCTCACCTGGGGAGACAATCAGCTGACATCCATAATACACCCAAGATGCACTCCCTCAACATAGCCTTCCAGAGCACTGGCCATTGTCACACCAACACCCAAGATCCCTGTCCCTCTCCTCCTCCTCCTTCAAAGCTCACCTCAAGTGTGCCCTCCATGAAGCTTCCCGGGACCTTCTCAACCACTCCCCACACACACACATACACACACACATACACAGAGTTCAGCTCAGTCTGGCACCTGTCATTCTGAATGATCGCCCTCTGTCTCTGCCACCAAACTGTTAAGGCCACTACAGGATCCCCAAGGTGCAGGTGACCAGGGAATGTTTATTGAAGGAATGAATGAAACTGTTGAGTTAGATCAAGCGGAGATGCTGAGGACTAGCACATACCACGTATTGATTTTGCCCTACAGAACTGTGACTCAAGTTGTCCAGCTGAGGGCCCTGGTGTGAAGCAGGGGGAGGAAGAAGGAGGGATGCCATTTCCCAGTCCTTCCCACAGGCCGGCAAGTGAGCTGGACATACACAGAGACTTGGCTAGGGCCCCAGGTAAACCACAGACCTGAGATCCAAGCGGCGCTCACCGCCTCCACTCACTCCCTGCATTTCTGCAGCTGAGGCATCAGCAAAGGTGGATGCCCAGAGCAAATGCAACACCTTTTTGCCTTAAGTGGGTGACTTCTTGAATGGTTTTTACCAGGATATAACACCAAGGGAAGCACCGTGCAAGGCTGAGAATTACATATATTTATAGTGTTTAGGCAGATCTGTACTCAGACAAGGACTATCTCATTGCTCACCACAATTTGCACTCTCCTTTGAAGCAGGTTTTTTTGCAAGGAAGGAGGCCTGACACCTGGCAGTGGCCGGGAGACAGCAGTGTCTGGAGGTGCCTTAAGAGGTGTTGCTGTCCTGGCCCCCAGCCCCACCCTAGGCCTAGCCTGAAGCAGGGACAAGAAAGCCGAGAGGCCCTAGGTTGTCAGAGAGAGACACGGGAAGATCTGCTAAGAATCTACCTTCACGGCATGGAAATCCACACCTCTTTGAGTGACAGGACCATCTCTTAAAGTTCAAAAATGGCTCCGACCTGAGGTACTTGTACTTTAAGTTTCCATTGATTGAGAACATTGCTAATGAGCAGATAAGCCTTCAGTATGTGTGTGCCAGGGTCAGGCTGGGAGCATTTGCGGATTCATACCCCCTTTCTACGGACCTGCAACTGGGTAGCTGGGCTGACGGGGCCCAGATCGAAACACGAGGAGCAAGGAGAAGGTATGGATAAAAGAGAAGAATCACATCAAAGACATCCCAGAAGACTCCCAGGGTCATACACCTGGAAAGAGGGGAACACTCTACTCCTTCCCACTCAACCCTGGCCACCACACATAACACACATACACAACGCATGCGCGCGCGCGCGCACACACACACACACACACACACACACACGCCTGCACCATACACACCCATAGCATTCACATACCCCCCCACACACACACAGAACTGACACATATGTGAAACTATTGGAAGAACCATAGGCAGAGCCCGCCCAACCCTCCCACCCTCTGTGCTGCCCAGAGGAGTGGGAGTCTTTGCCGCAACAAGAGGCCCCCCCTGGGCAGGAACCCCAGAGTCCGAGCCAACCTCCTCTCTCCTGCCTTTCAGAAGAAGCTCAGAGGAGCGGTCTCAGCAGATAGATGACCCAACCGCATCTCTCCCACAGCCCACCCTGAGTCCAGCCAGCCTGCAGCACTAATTAGGAAACTGAGAGCCAGAGGTCACCAGGACAGACAAGTGTGGAGAAACGCCATGCCTTGGCCTTGCCATTTTCCCTGGTTTGATGCTGTGTGCCCCGCCCCCACGGGCTCCGGTGCCCAAAGTTCACCCTTCTCGGCGTAACCAGACACCTGGGGCAAGAGCCACCCTGAGCTGTGTTTATGCAGCTCATAGAAACAGCCCACGACACAACAAAGAACTGCCAGGAGAATGCGGTCATCTCCAAGATGTGCCTCCCCTGGCTGCCCGTGGGGCTGAGTGTGGTGGCAGTGGGTCCACCTCCTGGTGGGGAGAGGAATGACAGCAGGGAGCTAGCGGTGGGAGCTGTGGTCAAGAAAAAGAAGTCACAGGACAGCGGTACCCTATCCATTTGAAGAGGCCCTCCTTCTGGGGCAGAGGGTGGGCCTGAAGTACCTCAGGAAATGCACAAGCCCAGCATTAAGAACTCCCGCAGAGCTAGCTGGACAGTGGCTCAACCTACACTCTTTGAGAAGAGAGAGAGGGTCCCAGCACAAGGCAGGGAGAAGGGCTCTGAAGCAGAGCTCATGGTCCTTTCATCTTCCTGCCTCCAGCCTTGCCCCTCTGGCACATTCCTCACCCAGGCAATCTTCTAAAACCCTCAAGGATCCCCATCCCTATGGGACCTGCCACTCCAAGGCCTGGCCCAACACCCTCATAAACTGAGCCTCATCCAGCTCTCCACTCCTGTCCCCAACACCTGCCCCACCCTCATGCTGCATCACACAGGTGACTTCCTGCTCTCTGCTGCCCTTCTTCCCACCTCTGAGCCCTCATCCATGCTGGCCCTCTGCAGGGAGGGCTGTCAGCCCAAGTCCCACCCATGAAGTTCCTGTGGGGTTCCCAAGACACAGCTCAAGCTGTGGACCACCTCCCAAGGTAAGCCAGTGCTCCCTTCCATCATGGGGCCTCAGTGCATCATCCCCACCACTAGACCATGCACAGTGCCTGGCATATAGTTCAGTGAACACTGAAGGAGGCAAGGAATGAATGACAATAGAAGGATGGATGGATGGATGAATGGATGGATGGATGGATGGATGGATTGGTGGATGGATGGGAGGTAGATGGATGGATGGATTGGTGGACAGGTAGATGGGTGGATAAAAGGGAGGGAAAATGCAGACAACCAGGGGAAGTCTGACCTTGCTCCAGCCTTGGCCCCCCACCCTCACTCCACACTGCCAGAGCACAAAGGCACTTAGAAGGATTAAGCCTCCTTGATACAATTGGAGCGGCTGGAAATAGCTCTGTGCAGCCTGCAGACGCTGCCTCCCAGCAATCAGCCTCAATCAACACCCACCTGTCCCCGCTGCCAGTTAATTCCACCTGACACCCTGGCCGGGAAACTCGAAGCCACCAGGTGTCGGCCCCATATGAAGGATCGCAGGGGCTGGATATGCTCAGCCAAGGCCAGAGCAAAGTCACCCTCCTGGGTCCCCAATGTCCTATAGGGACAACAGTATTCATGAGCTGCGGCCCACAGCTGAGCTCAGAGACCTCAGGAGATCATATACCCCCAAGGCAACTAGGTCAGCCTCAGGAAACAAACGTGTTCCCCTTCTGCCCCAGCCGCTCTCCTCTCATATACCCAACACAATTCATGCCTTTATTTTTTTTTTCAATATATGAAGTTTATTGTCAAATTGGTTTCCATAAAACACCCAGTGCTCATCCCAAAAGGTGCCCTCCTCAATACCCATCACCCACCCTCCTCTCCCTCCCACCCCCCATCAACCCTCAGTTTGTTCTCAGTTTTTAAGAGTCTCTTATGCTTTGGCTCTCTCCCACTCTAACCTCTTTTTTTTTTCCTTCCCCTCCCCCATGGGTTTCTGTTAAGTTTCTCAGGATCCACATAAGAGTGAAAACATATGGTATCTGTCTTTCTCTGTATGGCTTATTTCACTTAGCATCACACTCTCCAGTTCCATCCACACTGCTACAAAGGGCCATATTTCATTCTTTCTCATTGCCACGTAGTATTCCATTGTGTATATAAACCCACGGAAGAGGGTAGGAAGGGCGGCGAGGCGGTGCGCGCTCCACGGACTGGTGGGAGGGAACTGGGGCGGAGGAGCAGCCTGCCAGCCAAGCAGAGCCCCCGAGTCTGGCTGGCAAAAGCGGAGGGGCCGGACGGAGTGTGTTCCGACAGGGAGCGCGACTTAGCGTCTGGGAGGTCATAAGTTAACAGCTCTGCTCGGAAAGCGGGAAGGCTGGAGGACAAAGGGAGGGAGAGCTGCTGAGCCCCCAGACGACAGAGCTCAGTTTGGTGGGGAACAAAGGCGCTCGCCAGCGCCATCTCCCTCGCCCATCCCCCAGCCAAAATCCCAAAGGGAACCAGTTCCTGCCAGGGAACTCGCTCGCTCCGCGCAAACACCCAACTCTGTGCTTCTGCGGAGCCAAACCTCCGGCAGTGGATCTGACTCCCTCCCGCTGCCACAGGGCCCCTCCTGAAGTGGATCACCTAAGGAGAAGCGAGCTAAGCCTGCCCCTCCTGCCCCCGTGCACCTTGCCTACCCACCCCAGCTAATACGCCAGATCCCCAGCAACACAAGCCTGGCAGTGTGCAAGTAGCCCAGACGGGCCACGCCACCCCACAGTGAATCCTGCCCCTAGGAGAGGGGAAGAGAAGGCACACACCAGTCTGACTGTGGCCCCAGTGGTGGGCTGGGGGCAGACATCAGGTCTGACTGTGGCCCCGCCCACCAACTCCAGTTATACACCACAGCACAGGGGAAGTGCCCTGCAGGTCCGCACCACTCCAGGGACTATCCAAAATGACCAAACGGAAGAATTCCCCTCAGAAGAATCTCCAGGAAATAACAACAGCTAATGAACTGATCAAAAAGGATTTAAATAATATAACAGAAAGTGAATTTAGAATAATAGTCATAAAATTAATCTCTGGGCTTGAAAACAGTATAGAGGACAGCAGAGAATCTCTTGCTACAGAGATAAAGGGACTAAGGAACAGTCATGAGGAGCTGAAAAATGCTTTAAACGAAATGCAAAACAAAATGGAAACGACGACGACTCGGATTGAAGAGGCAGAGGAGAGAATAGGTGAACTAGAAGATAAAGTTATGGAAAAAGAGGAAGCTGAGAAAAAGAGAGATAAAAAAAAATCCAGGAGTATGAGGGGAAAATTAGAGAACTAAGTGATACACTAAAAAGAAATAATATATGCATAATTGGTATCCCAGAGGAGGAAGAGAGAGGGAAAAGTGATGAAGGGGTACTTGAAGAAATAATAGCTGAGAACTTCCCTGAACTGGGGAAGGAAAAAGGCATTGAAATCCAAGAGGCACAGAGAACTCCCTTCAGACGTAACTTGAATCGATTTTCTGCACGACATATCATAGTGAAACTGGCAAAATTCATGCCTTTAAAGAGTTGGTACCTCGAGGCAGGATTTTTAAGGGCTTCAGGTATTGGAATATGGAGTGTCTTCAACACCAAAAAACGACAATGCAAGGGAATGAAGGAGAGGGGTAATCCCCTCCAGATCCTCTACTTGCCCAAGGGTGCCCCAAACAAGGATGGGCAGTATGGAGGCAACTGGCACCCCCAGTGGGGAGGGGCCACCTTGGTCCAGAAGGGGCTTCTGTGCCTTCAAAATAGGGACTATGTGAAACTCAGGAAAGGGGCCCCTTGTGACCTCCTCTAGGCCTTTTACTTTGTAACCATGCCTCCCGGTCCCCTAACCCCTCGGTCTCTCCAGTCATATACCTTCCATGCCTCCCACAATAACCCCAGCCACTCAGCCCCAGCAAGTGCACAGGGCCAGCATGGACAGTGCCCCACCTCCTTGGGCAGAAGGGAGACCCCCAAAACACCAGGGACCACTCAAAGAGGGGGTAGGGTTCTGAGTAAGGACAGGGAGTCAGGCTGCCAAGTTCAAAGCCAAGCTCTGCCACTTCGTGAGCTGTGTGACCTTGGGTAAGACACATAACTTCTCTGTGCCTAATTTCCACACCAACAAAATGGGCTAATAGTAGACCCACATTCACAGGGCTAAGTGAGTAAATATTGATAGTCCCCAATTTACAGTGATCGGACTTAACAATTTTTAAATTTTACAACCGTGTGAAAGCAATAAGCATTCAATAGAAAGTGTACTTTGAATTTGAATTTTGATCTTTTCCCAGGCTAACGATATGTAGTATGATACTCTCTTGTGACGCTGGGCAGTGGTCTGGAGCTTCAGCTCCCGGTCAGCCACATAATCATGAGGGTAAAAAAGCAACACATTTACAACCATTCTGTTTTTCACTTTCAGTACAGCATTCAATAAATTACAGGAGATACTCAGCATGTTGTTATAAAATTGGCTTTGTGTTAGACGAGTTTGACCATCTACAAGCTAATGTCAGTGTTCTGAGCACATTTAAGGTAGGCAAGCCTAAGCTCTGATGCTCGGAGGGTTAAGTGTATTAACTGCATTTTCAACTTAAGATATTTTCAACTTACAATGGGTTTATGAAGACATAACCCTGTCATAAGTCAAAGATTTATAGTATGATGGGCTAGGAACAGAGCCTAACCCTCAGGGTGTCCTCCGTGTACTTTGTTATGATCTGGAGGGGCAGTGGAGGCGCTTCTGGGAGCAAGGGGACTCCCATCATTCCATCCCATGGAAGCTTAATGCCTAAGGAGGTCTGTCATGCCCAGCGCTGCCTGGAACACACAACTATACAACTGTCTCACACCTCTGTCTACTGCTGCTGGAGGTCATGGGATTTTCCTGGATTCTGCTCCACTGTGGGGGCCCCAGTGAGGCTCCAAGTCATGCTCTGCTGAGTGACTGCAGTTCTCAGGCATCCCACCCATTCCCCAACCCCTGTACCCTCCAGGAGGGCTTCCTGGAAAAGACAGCAGAGGCAGGCACTGTACCCCCAATGCTGCCCTGAAAGCATGGCCAAGGCAAAGTCCAGGGGGCTGAATAGCCAGGCCAGTCCTCCCACTCTGGCCTTGGTACCTGCCGTAGGCTCCTCCACAGCCTCCCCCTCACCAAGTCTGGCCTGGACACCTCTTCTCCAGGGGACTTCCCTGACCTGCCCCAGCCCCCAGTCTAGGCTATGTCCTCTGTACGGATGTAGCCACCATACACCCTGCCCTGTTCTCAGAGCACTCTCTCAGCACCTGGACACACCTGTCTGGTTCACCTTGCAATCACCACAGCAGGCCCTACGGGTGTTTGTTGACTGAAAAATGACCGCTAGTAAGTTATGGAGCAACTCCCTCCAGGGCATCCCAAGCTCCTGGGACCCAGTTAATGGAAGACACTCCTCCTCCCTGCCTCAGCCCTCCTATCTGTCTGGCACACCCACCTCTTCACACAGCCCAACCTGCCCCCGCTTCCTCAACCTGGCTCCAGACTCCACCTGGCCTGGCCCTACAGTTCCCGCCCCATCCCAGAGCCTCTGCTCGCCTCACCAAAAGAGTGACAGGGGACAGAGCCATCACTGGCCCCCACTATTCTCTGGTCATACTCACGGCCACCTGTGGGAGTTTTCATCATGATCTCCATTTCACAGATGAGGAAATGAGTCTCTGAGTGGGGAAAAGAACGAGAGGAATCCCTGTGCCACCTCTCCCCAAATCCTCACCTCCCCCAGAAGCCATCAGGTTACATGATACACAATGCAAGAGCAGCAGACAGATCTCTTATGGTTTTTCCTGATCAATTCTGGATGAGCCACCATCAACACCAAGCCCAGAGCAAGGAAGTATGCACTCCCCTCTGTCTCCACACCTGAACCACCTCACCATTCAAGATTTTGCCATTTTGCGTGCCCTATTACTTCAACCCTCAGAATTCTCCCCTGGCCACTATAAACTATAAACTATAAACACTATAAACTTGAGGTATATACTCATACCTCAAGAACTTGCTCAGTTATCACCTCCTCCAGGAAGTATTCTCTGGTTTCTCCTAGGTCCTTCTCTGTGTTCCCAGAGCTGCCTCCCACTCTGGTCTGTGAGCTGCTCCAGACAGGGCCATGTCCCAGCTATCTATTCATCCTCTGCCTAGGACTGGCAGGAAGGAGCTTCAGCAGACGGGCTCCTTCCATGGATGGGTACATGAATGATGCACACTCACCACTGTCCTGCAGTGTAGACAGAGATGGGCACCAAGTGGCCCTGCATCCATCCAAGCTGCCATCCCAGATTCCCTGAGACTTTCCTGAGGACCGAGTCTCTCAACAGTGGGCTCTTTCCAAGGTCTCTAAACACAACTCTGGCTCCAGCAAGCCTGGAAACCTGTAGTGATGGCTGGGGACAGAGGAAACGCTACCTGCCTAGTCAGGCTTCCAGAAGGGGCTTGTGATGCACATTTTGCAAATGGCAGGAGACATGCATGTCAGAAAATTGTCCACGATCGATTTAAAATTCTAAATGGAAATGGTTGGTTTGCTGAAGTCCCTATTAATTTGCCTGAAAATCTGAGGAGAGTGTCTCCTGGGAGAGTGGCAGAGGGTCTGAGGCCAGTTCCTGCAAAGTCAGAGACAACTTCTTAACCTCCTGCACCCAAGGCAGAGAGTCCAGCTCTAATGACCCCTGAACTAGCAGGCCACCCATAACCCTGTTCCAGCCCCACCCTGCAAACCCTTGTACCTCGAGCCAGGAGCAGACTGAGCTTCAGCAGGCACAGGAGTCCTACTATTCAACCATTCTCTCACACCGCAAGCACCCACAAAGAGACCACATCACAGTAGGTGTCCAAACAGGGCCACACTTGATGTTTTGCACGAATGGCATAGTTGGATCTTGGTGTCTCTCAGGGCCTTGGTTTTCCCAGCTGACAAATGGGAAGAATACCCTTTCAACTCTTCCAACTCTGTCTCAAAAGCATATTTGCTACCATGGGAGATAGCAGAGGGCTAGCAGCTATTACAAACCACTCCCAGGGGTCATTAGCCACCCAATGCCGATCCAGTACGTATCCCCTGCGGTTCACTGACTCACCAGCAAAATCCTCCACAGTAATCTGCATTTGTCAGTCTGCCTCCCCAAGAAAGCAGGCACTCAGAGCCTCTGTTACAACTCCCCATGAGCAGCACACAGAAGGCACTCAGTAAGTGCTTGCAGAGTGGGAGACAGAGTGAGGGCTGAACCCGTACTGCAAACCCTCATGTGCACCTGCACTGACAGCTCTTCTCCCTCCTGAGGACTGGGGGGCCCTGTTCTCACTGTTCTCACTGCACTTGGAGATCAGAGAGGGGAAGAAAAGATAGAATAAGAAGTCGTGGGAACACCGAATCCTAACTCCCCTCCTCTGTAAGAATGCAGCAATGGAAGGCCAGAAAGGGGCCTGGAGTAACAGAACAGCCATCCTATGGGGGCCATGAGAAACACAAGGCTGAGCAGCTCTTGTCCTCCAAACACAGGAACATTGCTCCTTTGGGAACTGATACACTGTGGATTCTCCAGCTGGCAGTCTTTTGGCATCTCTCTGAGCCTTGGTTTTCCAGTCTCTATAATGGGGACAGAGTTGACGTGAAGACTCAGTGATGTTTCATAAGCCCGGAGTCTGCACAGTACCAGGTGAGGTGAGGCAAGGCGGGACTTGGTACAGCCTAGCCTCCTCACCTACTCTATGTCCTGCCCTCCCCACCACTACACCACCAGTGGGACAAATCAGGCCAGCCTCTGAAGGACAGAAACACTGAGAAGCAGTTGGAATGCAAGGAGGAGGGTTTAGTGGAGGGAAGAACACTATGGTACAAATGCCCATTTTTAAGTTTTTCTCAAAGAATAAAGAATGCTTAGCAGGGCTCAGAGTAAGGCTTCCTTTTCAGGGTATTAACAATTTGTATTTTTTACTATCCATCTTCCTCACAGTCCTTTGCAGGGAGGGGAAGTCTATAAGTATTTTTTTTTTTTTTTTTAAGAAACGACTGAATTTTGATGAACTCAGCTAAGGGAGTGCTTTGCATATGAATGGGAACTGATTAGCCCCACACTTTCCCACAGCCGAGTGGCCTCCAACTTCAAGCGTTCAGAGAGTTAAAAAGTTGAAGCAGCCACATTTATGTGGCTCCTCTAATAAAAAAATCATGCAGCATTTATTATTAATGCCTGGCTCTGATAAATATCCTCATCTAAAATTCTTCACTTGCCGGAACCCTTCTGTATAATTTCTTAGGATAACCAGAGGGAGCACTTCAGCCAGACCTTTGCAGAGACCATGGTGTCTGTTGGTGGCAGGGGGACAGGAAGCAAGACCAGCTAAGTGCGAGGCAGCCGTGTTCGGGTGGGAGCTGTGTCAGCCTCAGATGGGACTCTGGCTCTGCTGTCACAAATCCACCCTGGCTCAGCACAGCTAATGAAAAGATTGGACAGATTAAATACCCATGTGAGGGGCACCTGGGTGGCTCAACCCGTTAAGCTCATGATTTCACGAATTCGTGAGTTCAAGCCCCACGTCAGGCTCTGTGTGAATGGTGCAGAGCCTGCTTGGGATCCTCTCTCTCTTTCTCTCTCTATCTCTCTCCTCCCCTGCTTGCACACTCTCTCTCTCAAAATAAATAAACTTCAAAACAGAAATACCTATGTGAGATGGCTGGGAAGCAAGGCACTGGCTTTCTATAATCTGGAGGCATCTGCTAATTGACACTAACATCCCCCAAATCATGGTGTGGTGTGGCGGTCATTCTCGAGAGGGCCATCCTCCTGTTCCTGCCTGCTCCAAGTGTTGGGCTCTGATGGTCATAGCTGCCCCTTCCCCAGCAAATCATCCTCGCCTGAGGGAGCCGCCTTGCCCAGAGTTGATGGCCTCACTTCCCACCTGAGGGTAACTCACACCCAGTGGCCAACAGTCATGGTAGGAGAGAAGCCTCCTCCGCTTCACCCCTAGAGGGGACAACCCTATGTCCCAGAGTCCCCACACAGGGTCAGGCTGCCCTTACATGACACCATGTCCTTGCTTGGCACTTTCCCCTTCTCTAACCTACTTCTTTCAATAAACCATACCCCCCAACCACTGTCCCAGGCTCTGCAACCAGGGAGATTGAGCGGAGATGACGTGACCTCCCTCCAGAGCCACGCCTCTGCTCTGGAAGGCAAACCACTAAGGACCGTAGTATCATCAGGACTTCTTGTCTTCTGGCTTCCTTTGGAATCTGGCCAAGAGGACCCAGGCAGGAAATGACAGGGTGAGAGGAGAGAGGTGGGGTTCTCCCCTCTCCCTCCTTGCAATGGCTGCCTCTGTGCCTAGAAACTGTCCCCACCACCACCACCCCACTCCCAAAGGAGTAGGGAAGGAAACAGCTCCCCCGTAGCATGACCCCAGGTGCTTTAACAAATCTGTTGGTCTCCTTAACCTTGCCCGCACTTTTGTAGAGACTCACTCATTTCATTAACCTCGCTCCGATTACCCTTTGAGCACACCCTCCTTTTCCTGCCAGCCCTTGACTGGTATGAAACCAAAGCTCCAGCCCTCCCTTGCCTTCTCAATGTAAAATGGGTAGTTTCGTCACAAGTAGCCCCAGGAAGAGAAGCACGCAGCTCTCAGGGTTATTGAGACTCCCCCAACCCCCTACTTCTGCTCCCAGCTAATTTACCTTACACGGAGCACAGCTCTCTGCACTATATAATGGGCTCTCCTCCCCAGTGGGGCCATAAGAATGAAAGCCAAGCAAAGGAATTGATTTTCCCAAAATCCCCAGTGCATCCAAACACTCGCAAGTGCCTGAACCCTCAGCTTACCCGCTCCTTAGTAACTAACAACTTATCAAGGATGCAATGTGAAGCAATGGATTAAAATTTCATGCATTTTGCTTCAAAAATCTATAAAAACTAAGTTTCTTGGAAGGAAAAAAGAAAACCCTCTTCTCCAAGCAACACAGAAAGCAAGCCCTCCCCTGGCTGGTATTTCAGTGTAAATCTTTAATTTCATTTGCTGCTCTGTCCTCTGACCCCCGCAGTATTCCATAAATATTTAGGCAGCAAGCACCAGGCTTGTTTTCCACTTTGGAATGCTAATGATGGAAACAGGGCGCGTGAGAGAGCGGCTTCTGGAGTCCAGAGCCCATCAGCAAAATACAACAGACGTTCTGGAGGCCCAGGGAGCCACAGGCTTCCTTAATGAACCTGCAGGTGCACTGATGGCCAAACCACCAGCCCAATCGATAGCACTAAAGACACCTTGAAGGGAGGGAGGTGCCGTGGAGAGGAGAACAGACGTGCAAAACAGACTTCGCAGAGAGGACCGAGAGCTGCCAAGCCAGCACCCCCAGGCTCCCCACCCCTAAATCCAGACCCTCACATATCCCTGCCACATGTACACACATCCCTGAAAATCTGGGGCTTCCAGATGGCACTTCCCAACTTCCCAGTCCTTCACCAGCCGCCAGACGTAATCGTAACTTCACCCGTCCCTCCACTGCAGAGACCAGACATCTCTTGACTCCCGTCCAGGCTCATCTCTCCATCTCTACCTGGCACTGGGGGGCCAGAGGCCAAGGCTCTGCAGGAGGTGAGCCTTGGTTTGAATTCCGCCTTGGCCATTTGCCAAGCTGTATGGTCTTCAGTAAGATTTCATTTAACAACTTTCTAGAGGTATAATTTATATACCAAGACATTCACCCATTTTAAGTGTGAAGTTCTTTGAGTTTTAGGAAATGTATACAGTTGTGCAACCATCATGACTATCCAGTCCTCAGACACTTCCATCACCCCCAGGAAGCTCCTTCATGCCCATCTGCAGTCAATCCTTGCTTCCAGCCTCAGCCCCAGGCAACCAGTAATCTGCTTTCCGCTTCCACAGTTTTGCCTTTTCGAGAAATTTCACATAAATGGAATATACAACATGTAGTCTTCTGTGCCTGGCTTTTTTCACTCAGAATGAAGCTTGTGAGGTTTTATCCATGCTGCGGTATGTCTCAGTGTTTCATTCCATTTTACTGCTGAGTAGTATTCCACTGAAGAGATATACCCAGTTTTGTTTACCTGTTCACCAGTTCACCAGATGGACATTTGAGTTGTTTCCAGTTTGGAGCTATCATAAATAATGCTGCTAGGAACATTCTTATACAAGTCCTTGTATGGACAGATGTTTCCACTTCTCTCGCGTGAGTTCCTAGGAGTGGAATTGCCGAATAATATAGTTAAGTATATGTTTTTCTCTTTAAGAAACTGTCATAGTGTTTTACATTTAACGGCAGCGGATGAAGATTCTGGTTGCTCCACATCCTTACAACACTTGTTACTGTCTGTCTTTATTACAGCCATCCTAGCAGGTGTGAAACGGCATCTCTGTGTTTTGATTTGCATTTCCCTAAGGACTATTGGTGTTGAGCATCTTTTCATGTGTTTACTTGCAATCTGTATGTCTTCTTCGGTGAAGTATTCGTTCAAATCGTTTGTCTATTTGGTCCTGGGTGGTTTGTGTTCTTGAGTTATAAGAGCTCTTTATATATCCTGGATACAAATTCATGATCAGATATGTGCCTTGTAAATATTTCCTCTTAGGCAGTATTTCCTCCTCTCTATTTCTTCATCGGCAAAATGGAGCTCATCATAACAACCTGCCACGCAGAGATGATGGTGTGAAGTGCCTGGCATGAGGCCTGCCACACAGAAGCCTTTCAATAACTGGAGATGTGGTCTTTACCTTTGACTTGAGGTGCCCAGTGTGAGGCCTGGTGCAGAGGAGGACCTCAGCCAGGTCTGGTTCCCAGCCATGCTGGTATCCTCCTGCACATTCTCTCCAGGATCCCCCGTCTACCCTCAGCAGCACCAGCCCTGGTCCTCGCAGAGCTAAGTGCAGGGCAGCAGACAGGACCTCATGTGAGCACTGAGAAGGGAGCCCAATCTCAGGGGTGATGGGATATTAGCAGGGGTAGAAGGGTAAGATATCCTGGCAGAGGAGAGAGCATAGAGAGCGACAAGGTGCACGGCACATTCTAGATACCCAGAGCAGAGGTGCACACCTGACAGGGAGTGTGGCAGACCCAACGGTCAGGCTCACCAGGGGCGTGAGGGGTGCTCTGGAGAGCCAGCCATCCTGGAGCCCCTGGGGCATCTCCGCTGAGATAGTGACACGTCAAGATGCATTCGTGAAGAATCTTTAATTCTTTAGTCCTCTGTTCCTGCTTCTACACCCCCTCTCCCTAGAAGGTGTCCACAGCCCAGGGAGAGCCAGAAGGTAACCCCCGGTGCCAGGGTCTGTGTCTGGACACTGTATCATCCCTTCACTATAGTCATGAGAGGAGGTGACATTATCCCATGTCACGAGCAGAGCTGTGCCCCCAAAATCCATATGTTGAAGCCCTAACCCACAGCATCTCAGAATGTGACTATATTTGAAAAGAAGGCCTTTAAAGAGATCATTGATTTAACATGAGGTCATCAGGGTTGGTCCTAGCCCACTATGACTGGTGTCCTCATAAGAAGAGGGGATTAGGACATAGATTCACACAGAGAGGCAAGACCGTATCAGGACGCAATGAGAAGATGGTCCCTCACAAACCCGGGAGAGAGGCCTCAGAAGAAACCAGTCCCACTAACACCTGGGTCTCTGTCTTCCAATCTCCAGGACCATGAGACAATAAATGTCTGTCACCTAATCCCCCAGTCTGTGGTACTTTGCTACAGCAGCCTGAGCAGACTGATACATTTCCAGATCAGGAAATGGGGGCTCAGAAGGTGGCAGGATGCCTGAGGCCCACAGCTGGGGAGAGGCCGGCCCGGGCCATCTGGCTTCAGGCCCTAGGTCTCCATCCTGTCCCCCCGACGCCACCCCAGCACACACCCCACTAGAACGCGGAACCTTGCCTGGGACCGTGCTGGGCACACAGATGGGCTCAGGGCACCATGAGGGGCGGGGCACATGGAGGAGAGAGTGGAGAGGGAGGCAGGTCAGTGAGCAGATGGGAAGCAGGCTCCCAGCAAGACCTTAGGGACTATGTAAGGACGTGCCCTGGGGCCCTGCCTCTTCACAGAGGGAGCAGCCGGCCATGCCCTGGGGCCCCAGGGGCATATCCAAGACCCACAAAAAGTGGATTTTAGCTCCAGATGAGGAAAAACCAACTGCCGACCCATAAGATGTGTTCCATGGTAGAGAGCCAGGGCAGCCACAGCACCCAGAGGGGCCACACACAGGCCTGGAAGCTGAGGGGATGCTTTCCAGACCCCTCCACCTCTGGGGCAATACCAGCTTGGGCTCCCCTAGCTGCCAGCACACAGCAGAACAGCAGCCAGAATGTTCCAGCATTCCAGCCACGGCATCAAGGCCACCGCCAAGCAGTGGCTCACCTATGCCTGTCTCCAGAAGAAAAAGGATGGGAACCCCAAACTAGCCTCAGAAAGCCCAAAGCACAGAACAGCAGGAGGGCCACATGCAAAGCCATACCCCACACACACACCGAAAGGCATAGAAAACACCCTTCCTTCCCCTGAGCACCCCTAAACACCACCTGCCAGGTGGAGTCTAAGCCCCTGAGAAGGGCCCTCAGTCTCCTGAGGAGCTGCAGCCTGAGTGGACACTCTCTCTTTATAGATGCACATGAGGAGACAGTCTGATGTTGAAGTCCAGGCAATGGGGCTTTGGGGAGAGGTCACCATCCTGCTGAGTGGGTGGCTGTCACCCATGCTCCTGGAAGGGATCCGAAACTCATGCTTCAAGCTGCCCCCATCGCCCACCAGATGAGAGTCATTCACTCTCCGACCATTCCCATCCTGCTCAGCCACCTGCCCAGGGCTGGCTGCTTCCTGCTTCCCCGACCTGCTCCAGGCCTCTGAGCCATGTGCGGTTACTCTGGTTCTTCGTGGTAACTCCAGCCCCCACCCCAACCCTTCCACAGAAAGGCTCTGACCCCTCGCTGACCCTGGCCACAGGGACCCCTTCATCCCAGGCAGCTTAGAAATGAGGCATCCCTTACAGGTGTGCTGTTTCAAAGTGGGTACATGCACCCCAATGTTTACAGCAGCACCATCAACAATAGCCAAAGTATGGAAAGAGCCCAAATGTCCATCGGCGGATGAACGGATAAAGAAGATGGGGTATATATCTACAATGGAGTATTACTCAGCAATCAAAAAGAATGAAATCTTGCCACTTGCAACTACGTGGATGGAACTAGAGGGTATTATGCTAAGCAAAATTAGTCAGAGAAAGACAAATACCACATGACTTCACTCATATGAGGACTTTGAGATACAAAACAGATGAACCTAAGGGAAGGGAAGCAAAACTAATATAAAAACAAGAAGGGGGACAAAACCTAAAAGACTCATAAATATGGAGAACAAACAGAGGGTTACTGGAGAGAGTGTGGGAGGGGGGATGGGCTAAATGGGCCAGGGGCATTAAGGAAGACACTTGTTGGGATGAGCGCTGGGTGTTATACCTGGGGGATGAATCACTGGAATCTACTCCTGAAATCATTATTGCACTATATGCTAACTAACTTGGATGTAAATTAAAAAATAAATAAATGAGGGGCGCCTGGGTGGCTTGGTCGGTTGAGCGTCCGACTTCAGCTCAGGTCATGATCTCATGGTCCGTGAGTTCGAGCCCCGCATCGGGCTCTGTGCTGACAGCTCAGAGCCTGGAGCCTGTTTCCAATTCTGTGTCTCCCTCTCTCTCTGCCCCTCCCCTGTTCATGCTCTGTCTCTCTCTGTCTCAAAAATAAATAAACGTTAAAAAAAAAAATTAAAAAAAAAAATAAATGAATAAATAATTTTTTTTAAAAAGGAAAAAAAAGAAAGGAGGCATCCTTATGTTCCCCCCCAACAGTCACTCTGGGCAGCACCCCAATAAGACAGAGCACCACCATCAGACTGTCCCCCTTCCCAATGGGCAACCAGAGTCCCCAAGTCTTGGCCAGTCCACACTTCCCTTAAGCAGGACTCCTTCACCACTATCTGACCATCAGGGAGTTAATAGCACTGACTTCATCCCAGACTTTACATAGTTTTTTCCACTTTTTCGTTCAATTAATTATTGCAATATCAATAGATCTTTAATTTTCTCATCAGTGCGTAATGGGAATAAGTTCCAATTCCACAATATAATTAATTAGTTATGAGTGCACAAGCACAAGGTCCTACTCAAAGTCCTGCATGTACAAACTTCTGGCTGCTGCCCCCAGGAGGCCGGCACCAGCAGACAGATGTCTTGCCCGAAGCTTGAGGACACATGGCCCAGCCTGCCCGGAGAGGTGACAAGAGATACCCCAACCCGACCTGCCAGAGCCCAGGGAGTTCACCAGATCTTCAGGAGGCATCTCCTGCGTGCTGACACCCACACTGGGCCCCTGGGCGAGGGACCAAGCTGACACTCAGGGACAGCCCTGCCTCAGGGGCTCACATGTTAAAGATCACAGAGATATGGCACAGACAGCTGGAAATAATGGGTGCTAATTCAGTTACACAAATCTTTGTTGAGCATCTACAATGCGCCAAGCCCTGTACCAGGTTTTGGTGACACAGCAGTGTCTGATGGAGGCAATGACCCCACTTGGCAGAGGTTAGGGGTTTCTAAAAGCATGACTCAGCTTTGAAGACTGAGGTGGGTTTACCAAGTAAAGAACAGGGTCAGGCATCCCAGGCAGAAGGAACAGGATGTACGAGAACCTGGAAACGGAAGGACCATGCGGTCCAGGGAAATGCAGTCGGTTTTTAGATCCCAGAGGGAGTATTGGGGGCCCATACAATGCCAAGAAGGGTATAGAAGGACAAGACTTCTTCCCCATCCCAGCGCTGGTCACAGAGAGCCTTGGGGAGCCAGGCCAAAGGTCAACCAGGCAGGAGGCCCGACACACTTGCACTTCCAGGAGGGAAAGGGGGTGTGGGGGAAAGAGTTGGGGTGGGAGCCTCCAGAGCTGCCTGCTCCAGGTGCGATGCCCCATGGGAAGCTTCTTCCTGACGGGCCCCGGCTCAGCCTCACTTGGATGGCTCCTACAAGTCCATATGGGTAAGACAGCTGACAGTGTGGGGCCCAAGCTCGGAGGCCCCCAGTAAGGGAAGTGGTCCATGCCAGGCCCACGAGCTTGGTGCCAGCACCAGGCCCCCTCTTCCCAGAGGGCCCCCAGGAGCACATGCTCCCCACCCCTCACCCCCCAGCAATCAGAGCCTTCCATGTGCCTGATACGGGGCTAATGGCTTTACATGGGTGAACGTACCCCTCCATGTGATGACACTGCAGGTCACAGACAAGGAACTCAGGCACAGCAAGGTGACTTGCCCCCAGTCACAGTGACAAGTGGCTGGGTGAGGATCTGACCCTGACGGTGGATGAACAGATGGACACAGCCTCTCCACCAGCCCCTCACCTGGTCCCTCCCACAGCCCTGCCCACACACCCACCCCTCTGGCACAGCCTGAGACCTGGCCCAAGCTCCCTGTGCCTCATCTGTAAAATAAGGGTCATAAGGGCACCCACTTGCCAGGGTGAGGATGAGGATGTCATTCCAGGGACAGCGCCTGGCACATGGCACAAGCACAGTGCATGTCGACAGTCATTCTTGGTGCCATTGCTGCTATGGTGGACGTTGTGGTTGGTAGCAAGGATCCTGGCACAGGTGTAGTGCCATCAGGAATGGGCACCAACCCTAAGGAAGAGGAGGAAGTCTGGCTTGACAAACCAGAGCTCAGTGGGGCAGGTCTCCAATGGGGGAGGCCAGAACAGGAGTCAGGTGTCCTCAGATGAAGCCTTTGAGGTCTCAGTCACTCTCGAGCCCCACCACAGGCCTGTGAACCACACTGCCAGCCTCCAACCACCCTTCCACGTTCATCCCCATGGCCCCCAAGCCACCCGGCCAACTAGGTTCTGCGTGCCAAGCTCCAAAGGGGGCTCAGCTCCTCACATCACCCTGTGAGCAAGGCAACATCACCCCATTTAACAGATGAGGAACCTGAGGTAAAGTAACAAAAGGAGAATGAAAGGAGCTCACAGTTGTTGAGCAATTGCTCGATGCTAGGCCCTGGAGAAAGAGCTTCAATTGCAATCTTTCCCTTAATTCTCAGAAACAGCCTCTGAGCTAGGGACGGTTGCTGCCAATTTGCGGATGGGGAAGTCGAGGCTTGGAGATGAGAGTTACCTACCCAAAGTGGCACAGATACTCACAGGCAGGTGTGGGATCCCCACCCGCAGGCCTATTGGCGGCCACCCTTCTGTCACTCACAGCCCCCAGCACAAGCTCAGGCTCCAGGGTGGAGAAGGGGCCACCCGATCCTTAAGGATGTCTGATGTGGTCTCCCCAGCCCTCACTGCCACCCCTTCCACGCACACACACACACACACACACACACGCACGCACGCACAGGTGCACACACACTTCCTCCCTTCCTCTCTGTGTCTCTGTTCCCAAACCAGAGGCATAACTAGGAGGACACTGGAATTTTTTTAAAGCAACCCCACTCCCCACCAGCACCACCTTCCCCAGCTACCCCCAGAGGAGACAGTGGCTACACGGGAACCCCTGGCAATGTCAGTAATCCCATCAAAGTCCCCAATTGGCAAAAGGGGTCTCAGGGAGGGGCAGACTCTTCTTCAAGGCATCCAAGGCCAGGCTCAGGGCTCAGCAGGGCCAAGGCAGCCCCCAGCCCCCTGAGAGGCCCAAGCACGTGGCAGAACAAGAACTAGAATTTGGTAGAGTGACATGGGGATTTGACGCTAGAGCCCTGATTTCTCTGACTGCTACAGATTAAATCAGGGATAATGTCCCCCATCTAGGAACCGGATTCGATGCAGCTTAAAATCTGCTCAGATGCCGCACCATTATGCTAAGCAGCTCGGCCGTGAGGGGGCTGCACTGCCTGCCTCGTTCATCATCCCTGGCAGCAGAAGCACAGCCAGCCAGGCCACCACCGCTCCAGTGGGAAACAGGAGGGGCAGCGAGGCCCAGGGTACCTTCCCCCTCTCCTGGACGGACAAACAGATGGAGGGCAGCCAGGGCCCCCTCTCTAGTCCCACAGGCCCAGAGAGGCAGCCACGATGAGAGGCTGCGTTGCAAGACACCATTTCTGAGAGCCTGAGCTGAGCTAGTACTCAAATATCCTCTGAGATGTAAATTATGTGGGTTGAACTAATGAGCTATATATGTATGTTTCATCCCCTAATTAACTGCGGTTTAATGAATTTCTCAGCGCATTGCTGCCAGAATAGCCTTGCAGCCCAAAAGATTTTTTCCCCTCCATTTCAGGTAAATATTTAAACACCCCAAATTAAAGAGAGCACCCGGGCCCAAAATTGGAGGTTTGATGCTATCCAGAGTAATTAGACCCCTGTCTCATTGATTCAGCATTTTCATTTCTTCCTTTCTCTTCCGAGGGCAATGGCGGGTAACTTTGGCACCAGGAATGTGGCCCAGTGCAGGGCCTGAGGCTCCTTGCAGACCAATGGGCCTGTGTCCAGCTCTCCTCACTTAGAAGTTCCTCTCCCAGGCTCTGGGGGACTGGCTCCACCCAGGGAAAGGGTGCAGGAGATACTATCCACCCGCCATCCTGGGTTGGCACAGAAATCCTCAGGGCAAGAGGGCCCGTAACGTGGCCTAGTGTCCTGGGAGATAAGGATGCTGCCCACCCATCTTAGTGGGCCATCCTAGGGCCCACTCCTCCCCTCAAATGGTCAACTATTCCCAAGGTTCATTAGCATTATTATCGTTATCTCCTATTATGATTTGCTTTACTCTATTACTTACAGCCAACATGCATCAGATGTTTAAGGCACTATAATCTGGGGACCAGGCCTGGCCAGAACCATCCCACTCCAGGCCTCTCTGCCTTGGGCTCAGGGCCAGCTAGGGAAGCAGAGGACACTCTGCCCTCACCTCTCTCCACTGACCCTGCCACTTCCTGCCCTTTCTGACCAGAGCCACTCAGGCAAAGCCAAAGGCTCCTGGGAAGCCGCATAGCCCACCTGTGTTCCCTGAGGGCCTGCTGTGGGCATCTCTCCTCACTCTCCCCTAGCCTCTCTGGTGCCCGGGACATGTGTCTGGGCCCTGAGAGAAGCCCAGGTAGGGGCTAGACTCCAACCACCAGAAGAAACAGGCAAGGGAGTTCCTGATAAGGATTCCATCAGCTCTCAGTACCCCAAACCCAGGCACCCAGAGGCCAGCTCCCAGAGCAGTGGAGTATAACCCTGGAAGGAGCTGGGGGTCAGTCCAACCACACGGGACTACAAAGCCCAGAGATTCCCCTCACTGACACCCCCATTGCCCACCCAATGCCCCTGTTCCAGCCTACTGGCCTTGTGTCCTCCACACCTGTCCCTCGCCCCAGGGGTGCTACTGCCCAGGTCTCCCCAGGTCACCACTGCCCAGAGCCCCTTTCAACCCCATGCACCCTGCACAAGATACCCCCTCATCTTCCTGACACCACCTAAAAGCTTATTCCAGGCCTCCGTGTCCTCACCACAGTTACCTATTCATAGCCACACCCCACCCAGGGCCTCCCCCAGCCAGGGTAGGCTCCTGCCCGCCCCTCCAGCCCACCCTGCTCACATCACGTTCACCTAGATACCATTATGATGAGTCAACCTATGCAGAGCCCTTAGGCAGCTCACCATGCCTGTGACAGCTTCCGGTCACTAAGTAATAACTCACACCAGCCCCATGGGGGTGACTGATGGCCCCTCTGCACAGATGAGGAAAGGGCTCTCCTCTCCAACTGCAGACAGGACCCATCTACTTTAGAGTCCCCAGTACCTGGCACTGTGCCTGGAACACTGTAAGTATCAACAAATACTTGCTGGCTGGATGAGGAGACAGACAGATGGACAGACAGGCAGACGGAGAGATAAGTGGGTGGGTAGATGTATAGATGAATGGATGGATGGATGGACAGATGGACAGATGGGTGGGTGGAAGAACATAAGAATAGAGGGATAGACAGACAGAGAGACAGATAGACACAAAGACTCTCAAACTAATCACTAAAAAGAGACCCCAACCAGTCTCCCAAAGCCAAAGGGTTGGCTGTACACTGTCTCCAAGGACAGCAGGCCAGGAAGAGAGGCCCCGGGGCTCCAACAAAGGGCCATGACTGGCAGCTATGCCCTCTAAGGATCGCTCCAAAGTGGGGGAGCCAAGATGCGAGAGGCAGGAGCTAGAGTCCGAAGTCAAGAAGGGGAAATGAGAGGAGTGTGGGAACCAGCAGCACTAAGCACAGCAGAGACCAGCTCAGGCCAGGCCCCAGGAGGCCCCAAGGAGCATCACACCATGAGCTGGAGAAATGGGCTGGGCCAGAACTCCACCCTCGAGCAGACCTGGCAAAGTCTGAAAGGGCCAGCATGGGCCAGGCCCATGAGCACCTAGCATGAGTTGGTAGCTGTGTTTACCTGTCTCCAGGCCCTCCAGGCCAGACTGGAATGTGTTTCTCACCACTTTAAAGGCCAAATGCCAGCACAACCTCTAGAGACAAGTGATCAAGAAGTCCCTGCTCTGGGGATGCCCAGGTGGCTCAGTAGGTTAAGCATCTGACTTCAGCTCAGGTCATGATCTCACGGTTTGTGGGTTCGAGATCCACATCAGGCTCTGTGCTGACAGCTCAGGACCTGGAGCCTGTTTCAGATTCTGTGTCTCCCTCTCTGTCTGCCCCTCTCCCACTCAAGCTCTGTCTCTTTCTCTCTCTGTCTCTCTGTCTCTCTCTCTCTCTCTCTGTCTGTCTGTCTCTCTCTCTCTCTCAAAAATAAACACTAAAAATTTTTTTTAAAAAAGTCCCAGTCCCAGTCCCAGTCCCAGCATGGCTGGGCAGTGGAGGGACACTGTCCCAGGGCCCAGGTGAAGTTAGCACTAGGCTGGCAGGGAGGAGCGGGTGGTACGTCCTGGACAGAGCTAGGGCTCCTCCTTTGAGCAGAACAGGAGGCCAAGGGGTTTGGGCCTGCATCTGTATCCCTTCTCTGGAGCCTAGGGAATGAGTCTTAGACTCAGGGACCACTAATAGAGGGGGCTGCCCATGCCTCCCATTGCCTCCCACCTCCACTGGAATGTATAGAATTTCCATCCTTGCTTATTACACTCCTTCCCAAGAACCCACAAGCAAAGCATGGAGATGGCACAGAAAGAGTGGCTTCCGAGGCGAAGGCAATAATGAGATGGCTTCCGCCAGCCAGCAATCGCCTCCACCCACCCACACTCCCCAACTCAGCAGGCTGGGGGCCGCCTGAGCACCGAGGCCTCACTCACTCAGGGCAAGGGAGCATATTCCACACATCTGCAGCACCAAACTAGGAGGAAGAGGGCTGGGGAGGGGTGCTGCCTGGATGGGTCGAAACAACAATATTGTATGGATCAACCAAAAATAACCATGAGTTTCAGAATTAGCAGATTTGGAAGAAATCTCTACTTTCCGCTCTGGTCATATAACCTGGGATAAATCAGTCACTCTAGGCCTCAGCCCCCATCTGTAAACTGGGTGTGACAATCCCCACCTTCCAGTTACCACCAGGATCGAAGAGGCTGGAGCAAGCACATCAGGCCACAGTGCCCTGGCCCGCTGTGGGTGCCAGCACCTGCCCCTCTACAGGAGGAACCAAGACCAGAAGGGGACGGAGGCCTGTACTCTGGTGCAGAGCAGCACACGCGGGTCCCCAGAAAACCCTCCTATCCCCAAATACTTTCCCCTTCAGATGGGAAGAGGGTCCCATATTCCTTTGGAGATGGAGGGCTCCCAGAGTGCCCCTTCCTGACAGCAGGGCCTGTGCTCTGGGGTGAGGACTCAGGGGCAGGAAAGGACCCAGCATTTGGCCACCACAGACCACCAGTCCTCCCTTGCAGAGCAGAGCCAGATATTTCCCCCATCCATGTCTCCACTTTACCCTCTCCAGTCTCTGAACACGGACCTGACTGTGCCCCTGTTCGACCCTCAAACCAAAGGTCAAACAGTTCATTTCCTCACTGAGGGTCTTGTCTACCGTCCAAGCTCTTCTCCCACTCTCCACCTCTATTTGTCCTCCACTGATCCCGACTCACCTCCCTTTCTCCACCCTTTCCCCTCCCCCACAAGCAGAGAGCTGTTCCAGGCCTCTACATCTCTGTAGACAGAGGGGACTGCCTGGGACCCCTCTCCTTCAACCACCATTGGCTCCATAGAGCCAATACCTTCTTTAATTTCAGACTCAGCCCAGCACCCCCTCCTTGACAAAACCTCCAATTTCCACCCAACTACTGCACTTCCAGGTCCCCTTACACAAGTTTGCTTGTATGTCTGTATTTCTAATCCCTAGTTACATAGAGGGCCTCATCAATGTTTGATGAGTGGATATAGCTATGGATAACTAGATAGATGGATGGATGGATGGATGGATGGATGGAAAAAGGGATGAATGAATGATTACACAAAGAGATGAATGAATGATTTCATAAGATGGATGAATTGGTTGAACAAGAATGCCACCTGAATAAGATGCGAAGGCAGGAGCCAATATGGACATGGTTTCCAGGGTCAAAGATTCCCTCCATGCAGATGGGGCTCCACCAAAGTGTGAATATGGCACATTTCCCTCTTTTCAGAGCATTCGGGGCAGCCCTATGCAGAAGCAGAGGGCTGGACGAGGTGACCTCCCCAACATCGCTTAACATTAAGCTTTCCCCGTCTGCTGACTTCCAGCAGCTCCTTCATTTCCACGGTCACTTTCTCAGTGCACAGACTGGGATAGATGGGGAGGCCTCGGCACTGGAGTGGGCAAAGGGAAACCCTTCCAATAAGCAGCAGGATGCCAAGCCTCCAACTGTTTCTACAGATCTCATCTCCGCAAAGGGACACTCAGCAGGCTTGTCCAAGGGCTATTTTAAAATGGTGTGTATTTGACATTCAGTGTGACAACATAACAACAAAGGATGCAGTCTTGGGGCTACAGCCTATTTCTACAGGCCCCTCCCCTCTGCCAGGAGCTGGTGCCCTCAAGCCTTGAAGGGCCACCTCCCAGCTCTTCTTGGAAAATCCTAGATTTGTGACCTTCCGTTCAGCTCCTATAATGCCAGACCCCAGAAGGAGAGGCCTGCGGGTCTGGAGTCAGCACTGCCACCGGACTTCACTCAATCCACGACCAGGAAGGGCAGCACAGGAGTGCCTCCTCCAACGGCCTCACACTTTGGAATTTGTCTGCTGATCACTGCCAACAAGATTCAGAGCCAGGATGAGGTGGCAGCCAGAGTGAAATAGGCCCGCAATTACCCAGCTGCCTCAACGGTCACTCAACAGGATCACTGGAAATCAGGGAGCACAGACACCTGGCCCAGACATGGATACCTCCCACCCACCTGCGCATGCAGGCGACAGCTCAGGGTCAGGCACCTGCTGAGGCTTCTCTAGGTCCAGCTGAGCCAAGGGCTGTCCTGAAAAGCTCTGTGAGCCAAATCTCCTACTGGAACATCCTGATGGGCGCTCTCAGATCCTCAACGAGGTGCCTTCAGCAAGACCTCTCGCAGCACACGCATCCTGATGCGTCTCACATCATCTTCACTGCCACTCTAGGAGGTGGGATGAGGGTCCCCATTTGATATGTGGGGAAACACACGCGTGGGGCCTACCTGAAGTGGCCCTGCTACTAAGTGGCAGAGATAGGCGTAGAGCCCGAGTCGTGCTGACCCCCAGGCCCACTGGGGCTCTCCCTCAGTCCCGCAGACCTCTGAAGCAGTGATGGGCTCAAGGGGAGGCAAGGTGATGCCAGTCCTCTCTCCGTCCAGATGCTGGACTTGGTCCAAGAAGAGTTCTGCTATCATGCCCAACCTGGAGGACCTGCCTTCAGCCTCAGGCTGCCCAGCTCCCTCACATCCACTTAGACCCCTGGTGAGTGGCACCTACCCAGTGAGCCTCCTCGGACTCCCCCAGGCAGCTCACATGCCTGCCCTCCCCATGCTTCCTCCTGTCCCAGCACCCCTGGTCCTCTCCATCAGAACACCCGGGACATTGCACCATACTAATTATTGATGGGGCTATGCGACTGGATCTGGAAGGTGCATGAATAAATGGATGAACAAACAAATATGTGGTTTGGCACCAACTCTGCGTTGGTGTGCAAATCCTTCACGAATCCAGGAACAGACAGGAAATGCGTCTTCCCCTAACAAGCTACAGCCAAAGACTTCCATTTTCCTAGGCCAAAGATGCTCAGCATCTATCATCTGTGATGGTAGCTGAGTGACACCGTCTGACGCCTACCGTGGATGAGTGGCGGAAGGATGTATTTACATAGTTTGTGCTCCCTGAAATAACATTACATCTCCGGGGGCCTCCAGCTGCGTGTGATACTGGTGCACAGTCTGAATTACCTCCACGATGATTTCATGCTGAATTTGCTGAGTCTCCAAGCAGAGTCATAAATGTAAAGGAGGAGTGTTTCTCTGGGCCTTCACCACATCTTTCATCCAGAAAATAAGTGGTGATAATATTTGTAATATGTTTACTGACAGGACCAGGGGCTCTGTGCAGATAACTCTTTTATGACACAAAGTACTTAACTAAGATGGAAAATGGCATTACTCATGTTAAATTCAAAATGAGCATTTTGTCCCAGATTGCTAGAAACCCAGTAAATGTCATTAGCTATCTGAGGTTACAATGAAATCCGCAAAGGGTTACTCTTTGGTAATTACATTTACTGTAGCTATAGAAACAAGGGACATCAGACTCAGCCGGCTGACAGCTCTGTCTTTTCCCCCAAAAGAACGGCTCATCTGCGTGTTGTCGTCTCCAAAGACTAGGCTCCAAATCATGCATCTCAGCAGCCTGCTCTTGGGAGGATTGTTTTCC